>NW_018743910.1:0-69163 GCF_001683475.1 Chenopodium quinoa | reverse complement strand
AACGGGCTCTCATGTGAGGGGGCGTGATAGAGTATAAAACATATTCTTGAACCTGAACCATCAGCTTAAACTTTTGGTTGAGTTGGTCTCCTAACACAGGTGAATTTTTTCACACCCTTACAGATCTAACCTTATTAAAACTTTTTTAAGTTATAATTTAAAAATTGAGTAACTGCTCTTATCTAGCCTTTTCAAAACTTTTTTTTTGGAACTTATCTTATTCAAATTTATGAAACCTGAAATAAGTGATCTTATCCTCATTTGTCAAAATTCTTATAAAAATTCTACCATTAATTTTATACCCAATTAAAACTTAAAAAACTATATTCAATTGAGGCGATACATGTAAGTTTTCCGGCTGGTGGATTATACAGAGTATATATAAGCGTTATTGTAAGTTTGTACCTAGTAGAATCAGATCATGATCAAGCAACTGTAATGTAGGTCCAAGTTTTGATGTAAAAAGCATATAGATAAAAGGAACCAGTAAATAGTTTCTTGTTGCACGTTGTAGCAAGATGGTATCTTTGACTTACTAATTGGACATGATGGGACAAGAATCAAGCATTACATATAGAGAAGCCATGAAGATCTATGAAGATTCAAGCATTACTTCAGTTGTTTTTCAGTGCTATATATCAAATTGAGTGATGAATTATAATTATTATAATTTTTTCTTGTCTGTAAGCCACTTGCAAGTTGCAACCAAATAATTTGCAACCAAATGTCATAGATTTTGTCTGATTTTTAGGGCGAAATTTATCATGGATCTTGTGAAACAAAATAATTTAGGATTCGTTTGACATCGCTATGCTTTTCTGTTTTGTTTTTCAAAATCATATGATATATGTCATATAATGAATCTAAAAGTAGTCACAAAGATTAAAACCATGATTATTTTGAAAACTGATAACAGAAAAATGGAAACACCTCTTTCTTGTTTCCTGGCTTTTTATTTAAAAAAAAACAAAAAGACTGAAAATAAAAAACGATGCCAAACAAGCCTTTAGAGTATATAAATCGTGCTAAAATTTTGAATTAAACTATCATTTTAGTTATAAAAAAAATGGGCATATCTTGTCAATCAAAACTACGTACTACTACTACATCATCAGCAGCAACAACAACAATAATAATAATAACTCCGGTAAAAGAAAAAAAAATAATAAAAATAATAATCCGTAATAATAGCGTAGTAATTTTTAGGTTATAAATTTACAAGAGGCTTAATCAGATTATATGGTTCCTGATCCGAACTTTTTTTATTTGAACTTTTATTTCTAAAAAATAATTGAAAATAAGGTTAACAAAATAGAGCCTAAAACTTTCATTATTAAAACTTAGAATTACTATAACCTTAGTATATGGTAAAAACCAAACAACTATTTTGACAACGCACTGCTTCTAACAAATATACATAATCTACACAGCTACATCTATGTAGGCGGCACAGCTATCAACTACTATTAACAACTAATTGTGCCGAATATATGCTCTATCATAAAGTGTTAACCCACAATTTAATTACGCAAAATTCACTTCCTGATTCTCTAGTAGTTGGCAATTAGTAATAGGTGCTCGCTGTGCTTCCAAGACTCGAAATCCAATATAAAAGCTATCCATCAAACTTAAAGTCACACGTTCGAACCCCACCAATTACTATTGCTTGGGAGTAGGGGATTCTCTTACCTACCCACCTCCTTCTCTATTCTCAATGTTGATATGTAAAGCTGAACTGACTTAATATAAGGGCATGCTTGGATTGGAGGTAATATATTAAGGGGGTAATAAAAAGTCAAACTTGAAAAAACATAAGTAATTAGAAGTGTTGTTGTAGGAGACAAGGTGTTTACAAATGAGAAAGATAATTGTGCCATGAGGAAAAGAGAGAGATAGAGGAATTATTATCCTCATAATGAGGGATTAAGTTACCCACCCTCCCCCTAGTGTAATTATTACCCCCAAAATGAGGGTATTAGTTCCTCTTTCTTCACCTCATACTACACCATCACTACATAATTTTCCTTACAACCAAACCATCTATCTCCTCCTTCCCTATATTCACTTTCATTTTGCTTAGTTTGACTTTTATTATCCTAGTAATACATCTTCCTCAATCCAAGCATGTCCTAAGAGGTAATAATTTAGTAGGATCCTTTATCTTAGCTTTAAATTTAAATAAAAAAAACAAACAAGCCTGCAAATAAACCCACGGTGACATAAAATATAAAGTACAATTCATATCTTATTTTTTACATTGTACTATAAATGTCGGTAACTCCTAGCATAGGTTGGTCAATACTCAATAGCTTCAACTAGTAAAAAAATACACCTCCCTTTCAATTTGATTGGACCAAATATATTCATACCAAGTGTTAATTGATCAACAATGCTGTCATAAGTACAAATGTATCTAATATTTTTATAATCATTTAATCAATAGGAAGCAAGGATAGTTATAATGATGCAGCATAAAAATTTGACCGTTGGACGGCCAGCCCCATATTTTGGATAGAGAAAGAAGACGAGAAATTGCTATTTGCCAATATTTGACACATGTACACTTAAAATGCATGCTAATAGGTGATTATCAATTGAAGGTAGAGATAAATTTATTAATAATATCCACTTACAAATTTGTCAATCATATGCTGTTTTTAGTGGCTCAATGGATGCTCCATGACTATTGAGTGATGCCTTGGATGATATGTAATAGTGATCGAAAATGAGTGTATGTGAAATTGATTATTAATCTTCTCAAAAAAAGAATTAATTGGCTTTAAGATCTATTGTGACAAACGTAAGAAATAATAAACAAGAACAACAATTAAGAACATACATATTAATCCGATGATGTTATTAAACAATGTGTTAGTTATGTTTACAAATGTGAGAACGAAATTTATTTTATTGATTTTGAAGTAATACATAAGCTTAGGCAGATTCGTTCATAGGATAAGGCTTTTTTTTTTTTTTTTTTTTTTTTTTAACATGATCAAACCTAAGCTAATTAAGTTGGGATATACTAGTGGATAACAAGGGGCAAAATTATGATTGAGTTGCTGATACATAAGTAAAAGAAAGGGGACCTTCCATTAGGGCACACTAGTCAACGCTTGAACTCCTATAAATTATTTTAATTATAATAATTAAGCTTAATTAAATAATTTTATATATAATACCTATAACACTTGCAACATAGCGATTGTTAGTATATAGTTAATATGAATTTTCGACTATTGGATCACAAAAAACAATTTTCAAACTCAAAACTATTTCTTATAAATTCCCCGTTAGGTCAAGGACTGCCATGCATGCTTTGGATAATTCTACATGGCCTATAAAATAATTCAAACTAAAAACTACTTAACTCGACCTCAATCAAATCAGAATTAATTGAAAGCAACTCAACACAAACTTGACCTGCCCCTAGATTGTTTGTCACTTTTGATTGAAGTAATTATTCTACGCCTTTGAATAGTATGGGCAATTGTTTATTTAGTGTGAAGTGGGGAATTGAAATGTTTTTTATTTCTATAATTAATAAGAATGAGGATCTTAATCATGGGATCAAGATATCCCATAATACATGACAATGGCCTACTATATACCCTTATTCTTAATTTAGTATGTATTATCAATAAATTGTTATCACTTGCTTAATAGTATTATAAAGATATAGTTCTAGAATCCAATTCTTATTGCTTTTTTTTTTTTCATTTATAGGATGGAGAGAAAGAAAAAATGGTAAGTGCTGCACTATAAATGCTTGATAATAACATTCATTAAGGTAGTGATAGAAGCCTTAATCAATTTAACTACCAAAAAAGACAGCTGATTATTCCACCCAAGATCATTATTAGGGTCATGTGGGCTAATTTTATTATAACCCAATGAAGATAAGGGATGAGAAAAATATAAGTGTAAATTATTTAATTAATTAAGTGCAATGCACCATCCTAGTGGTGTGCCCCAAACCTTATAGTATTTAAGATAAATGTAGTTAGTTATAAATAGTACTAGTATTACTATAAAAGGTGTAATTTATTCCTATGGATTATTAAAATGTAACTTACTACATTAATTAAGTATAAATTAAGATTCTATGGGTTAGGAAGAAAAAAAGAATATTATGTGTGCTCTTTTTTGCCCAGTGTTCAAAAAGAAGCACCAACACAACCACAAGAGTGTGGCGACACGCTCTTCATTATATTGGCGTGTTTTATTTATATTTTCTTAAAGAACTGTTAGCATTTAGGGTGGCTGTGGTTAGAAAATACATAGTAAATGTCGGTATAATATTGTAATAGGTTTCAAAATAACAAATAACTTTAATAAAATAAATAATATATATTTGAGAGTAACTTTGTTTAGAAAAAATAATAAGGATCATAAACAATGAAATATTACTTATATTAGTTTGAACAATAAGTATGTTTTCTAAAATTATAATTCTTAAAAATCTTATTATTGATCCTTATGCTACTCATTTTTTTCATCATCATCATGTAATTCATTGTTTATCTTGTGATTCTTTTTTATTGGAATCCATAGGCAGTAAGAACATGTGTTCCTGCGAGTATAACCTACTATGACAAATGAGAGGGAACGCCCAAGTTTAGGACACATTTGATCACCTGTTTTATTGATTAAGATCGATTAGTGCTTTATTAAAAGTGACTTTTATAAATTCTATGTTACTTTATTTACTCGTGTGTCGATAATGAGTAACTTTTTTTTGTTTAATCTATGTTTTGTTGATAAAAATTATTTTTTTTTATTGTTCGATTAAAGTATTTGAAATAAACACTCAAAGTTATTTAGTAATTTTGAACAGATGATTAATTGAAAACTTTGTCATATTTTTGTACATTAGCATTAAATACAACAAAAATCTCAATGACATTTTAAACAAATGATTCATTGAAAAATATGTTGATTACAACAAAAATCTCAATTATATTGTTTGTATTATCAGTTCAAAATTATATTTAGTACATAATATATGAACTTTGCATAAAATAAAATATGGACTGAATAATTGTCAAAAAAAAAAAAAAAAATTAAATAAAAGGAATTTTTATCAATCCCTACCTTTTTAAAAAGTTTGAGATAACCCTTACGAACGGTTACAATTATACTCTTTAAAATGTTTATTTACGTGTTTATGTTAATTGTTTTTTTTTTAATTTTTAAAATAGTATGCAGACATTTATACTTCTAAAAATATTTGTTTACAAATTTTCTAGAGGTGATCAAGTATGACCCAACCCGCTAGCCCGACCTGAAATAGATCTGGTTTGGGCAAGCCTTAAAACATATTTCTAGTTAAAAATCTGACCCGACCTGACCCGAAAAAACCCTCAAAATCCCGTTTTGACCCGATAAGTCCGCTACCTTTTTCAGGTTTGGGCACGAGATATGATGTTAAGGTCCGACCCGACCCGAAATTGTGATCACCTCTAACATTTTCCCTCATTAATACTTGCCAGCAATTAAATTTATGACCTAAGGGCAAATCGAAAGAGCTCTCCACACAAAACTAATTATAACGCACGTTAACTACCCTATTTAAAAAAAAAAAAAAAAAAAAAAATCCAAAACATAACACAAAAAATCACATATTCACGCATAGAATAGAAGGAAATGAAAAGGGTGGAAAGTGTGATGGACGCGTAAGAAATTGGCGGTGGATTTAGCTGGCTAACACAGAGAAGTGGCTGTAAAATAAATTAACTTGAAATTGTAATGACCTACTAAAGCCGATGTAGGCTTTTCAAAGGCCACATAGGAGTTTAGCCACATAGGCTCATAGGGTGACAAAAGATAGGTAGTTCCCAAATTAAAGGAACACATTTTTAATTTCCATAACATTACTAGATTTCGTATTTGCCTTTTGATGGAGATTTACAGTCTACTTTAGGTCTTACATCCCTGTTTTCTATTAATCGTAATATTTGTTTTTTGTCCGCTTAATGATTTCATTTTCTCTATTACTCATAAATAATTACGTTACATTATTCATTATTTATCCCCAATTAACAAATTAAGAAACAATATTGTGTGATTTCAAAACTCATAGTGAGACAGATAAAATTATTAGACATTTTATATAAATTTTTTAAATTATGAATATTTAGATACAAGTTCTTGGACATTTCATATAATTTTTTGAAATTTTCATACAAATTATTGGACATATAAAAATATCCGTTATATATAGGTGACTCACAGTGAAATTAAACACACCCATCAAATACTTTTGTGAACAAGTAAAGATATTCTCACAAACTACATTAGTTATCAAATATTCAAATCCCCACTTTGGTCCCTATCTATACCAAATTACCAACCCTATAATTTCTCTTAAACATCATGGACTCATGGTGCATGTCATACTATTGCAATTAATTAGAAATGAAGGAAATATATTTAAATATTTTATTTTATATTTATTTATATCAAACAATTTGGGGAATTAAAGAAAAATGACGCTGATGTTCTAAATCCATAGGAGCAAAAGAAATGATGCGAGTAATGATGTATGTAACCACTAATAAGGGCACTAACTGCAGCAAACATTATGGATCATTTGTAAGTACTCGTATAACCAATCAATTGACGATGCAGTTGTACGTACGGACAGCTTACAACAAATAAGTACTGATGTAGGCAAAGATTTATCATAAATTAAAGCATTTTAGAGGTCAACACCTGGCATTTCTTTACCAATAATTAGGCTGATTATAAGGATGTCCCTTTGTTATAATTTCGTATTACACTCTCTGATCCTAAATTATATACTCTGTACTATGCTAAAGTAATTACTAAAGTTATCCTAAAAGTATACGTGTTACATCTATAATAAAAAAAATTCTCCGCCAAAAACTTTTTTTTTCCTTAAAAAATGATATGATAAAAAGTTAATGATTATAAATTCAAAACTTTTTAAGAAAATGTTATGTAAGTTATTTCATTTTAGTTGACTATTATTACTAACAAGTCTTATTATTATTATGAATTCGTGCATTGCACGGGGCAAAGCTAGTGTTATAATTCTATTTTGATTGTTTGATTGTGCATATTTGTCAGCACATTGATAGAGTATAAAACATAATCTTGGGCATCATCCATCAGCTTTATAAAATTAAACTTTTGGTTGAATTGATCCTTTAACATGGTATCAGGGCCAACGTGACATAGAGGTCACGAGTTCGAATCTCATCATCCCTTACCTTTAAGTGGAATATTAAGCGTTGGATATGAGGAGGGCCATGCTGCATCACACTTCAAGGCCCAACGGGCTCTCGTGTGAGGGGGCGTGATAGAGGATAAAACATAATTTTAGGTCTCAACCAACAGCTTAAACTTTTGGTTAAGTTGGTCCTTTAGCACACATTACTTTAACCAATCACCATGAACATTGATTTACTCTATATGGTTGCGTATTAGTAAAAAAATGAAAAAAAATCATAATAGTTGACTTAATAAACTATTCATTTGAATCCGTTACACAAAAAAAAAAAACACTATTCATTGAGAAGATAGAATTACAAAAGACCCACATGATTATTATGCTATATTTTTGTATATTGAAAATAATTTATTAGTAGGGATTTCTCAACTTTATGAATAGTGCTAAACTTTCAAATAGAAAGAACAAAACGAATTAGACGAAGGATAAATGTATTGTTATTTTAAATAAAATAATAAATAATAATCCACTTTTATAAAAAAAATAATTTAATTATAAAAAAAATCCTGTTTCAAATTCTAGTGGCCTAAGAAATTTCAAAGGCACCTTTCTCTCTATAAATGCCAAATTAGGTATTAGCTAGGACGTTCATAAGTTAATAAACTATATGACACATTGACACAGACAAGAACTTAATCCTCTTAAATCTATTTATCCACCTATATTTATTAAGTACACAACATGATGAGAGAATATATGCACTCCAAAGTTAACGTATTGTTCCCTCCATTTCTATAATTGTCTACATATGTACTCTCTATTTTGACCTTTGACATTTTTTCCATATTTGTTTTCAATTTATGATCAATAAAAAAAAAAAAATCAATATTAATTTGCTCTATCTAATATTTTACCACTGCTTTTAAAATGTTTTAAATGTCTGAATCAATTTTATTTAATTACAAATGGATAGATGAAGCTAGATATTCATGAATTATATCTGAAAGGCTAAATAGGAGAGAAATTATGGATGCAATTAATTAATTATAAGTTAAATTGACATGAAAACGAAGGTTTGTAGGAGCAAAATAATGGATAGAAGGGCGCGAATGGAAGAATAAATCTATGTAAATGATCATGGGAGATTGATTCTTAGTTCATGCAGTCGATCCCATCTATTTTAATTAAGATTTCTAATTTTATTGCAATTGTTGTTGTGGAAATAATAATTAAAATTAAACCCAATAGAATATTAATAAGCAACCCAAACCACTTTATTTTCAAAGAATGTTTAGTTACATAGTTTTTTTTGCTATATGTATAGCTAGTAGGTAAAATTTTATATTCTTGAACTAGCTGGTCTGGCATTGAACCTACATGACTACATGCCTATACTTTTCAAATGTTAGAGCAACCTAGAATTATTCATCGTTTAAAGTAAACTAAACTAAGAATGGATTGAATCGATTGATGAAGGTTTGATCATCTCAATATTTAATCTCTATAGCTAATCAAAGTAATCATTCGTCCAACTTTCTTATTAGGGTTAATTATGAGTATATTTTAAGAGAATTACATCGACCACTTAGAGAAAATATTGTAAAATTGAAAGTGGTTAGAGTTGTACTAGGAAACTAATTTTAAGATTTCTAGGTGATAGATTTTATTATGATAACTAGAATAGGTAGCCGGCGCCAAGATAATTAAACAAACAACTTCTTTTTAATAGTTCTCAAAGTTAATTAATTCACACTTTAAAAGGGGAATGTTATAATTTTTTCAAAGAAAGCATAGATACTATTAAGCAATAATGACTAAATCAAAGGAGCTATCATCTAATGTCACGTTTGGCACCGGCGCACCGCTAATGTGCGAGCATCGGCGTTTGATTGGGAGTTAGCAATCTTTTAAATGTCAAATGATGCTTCTTCTCCTTTAACACTAGCTACATTCATAAGGCCGTAATTAGAAAAGCAAAACTAAACTAAATTTTTTTGTCCAAAAGTCTCCATTATAGATAGGAAAAAGAACTAGTGTCATAAGGATTAAAAGATACTTTGGAATAATGTCCGGGGTGTAACAATGTCCTACGGCTGAAAGACTAGGATTCGATTCTATATTACTTCGTGCATAAAAAAGTTTAGATAGTAAAAGTTTTGCTAGTAAGTGGTAGGGAAATATTTGGGTGGATCGAATATGTCAGACATGACGAATATGTCAATTCTTATCAATGGTGGCACATCTGGCTTTTTTTCTCTTGCTTCCAAACCTAATTGAGCCATTTAGCGATGAAATAACATTACTCCCTCCATTATGAAAGCAATTACGACATGTTCTAATCAACAAAACTGCAATTGTAACTTTAATCATTTACCGTGGAGCAAACTTCAAATATAACATCTCATATCAATACAAAAGAAAAAATTAAATCTAAAACAATTTAACTTATTCTCATATCAATACATGATGTTTCCATATAACAAAAAGTGGTAGGCATCATGTACATCAATATAAAGGATGTATAAAATCCATTTTCAATCATACACACTCATCTAATCATCTTAAAGTCTAAAAAAAGATATAGCTCACAATTTCTAATACATTAATTATATTGTCCAACGTACTTTCATCCTTTATTCCTTTTGGTGCGTATGATCATAAATTATTAACCATGTAAATAAAAGGCAGTAAAGCCTTAACTTTTTGTACGTGCGTCTCTACATTGAAACTTGTCCGATGGAAGTTTTCGGCTTTGTCATGCTCATGCTAGCTTTTGTTTTAACCAACACTTTGGAACTGTTCTTTAAACCCATCATTGATTTCCTTTTTTCTATTTTAATATCTATCTTTTTTGTTATAAAATTATTTATTTTGAGTTTCTCCTCATTTTGAAAATTGAGAAAACTCGTGATCGAAAATGGTAGGCTATCAAATTCGGCATTTCCATGGTGAATTGGTAATTGGTATCCAAGGTAACTAGTACCAAGCCAATACCATAACATCTTTTTCTATGTTACGTTAAGGCCATGCCCTTTTCATCATTATAAAATTGTTTTTGAACTACATAAAGCAATGTTTATAATGTCATAACAAATTTGGAAGCTATGTACTCTCTGTTCTAATTTACTTTGCCTATTTAATTTTCCATTTGTGATAGAATATAAACCAATGTTGTACTTCACCAATCAGTTTAAACTTTTAGTTAAACATCGGTATCAGCGTCAGCATGACATAAAGGTTGGTCACGCCTCGAATCTCCCCCCCCCCTCCTCTTCTATAAAAAGTGGAATACATTAAATGTTGGGTATAATGGGTTTCATGCTGCATCCACATTTTTAACTCAATAGGTTCTTATGAGAGGGAACATGATAAAGAATATAAATCAATCTTGAGTTTCAACCATCTGCCTGATTAAAGTTTTTAGTTTGATTTGATCTTTTACCGTTTGTAGCAATTTTGTTTGCCCCCTATACAAACCCACTATTAATATTATATATATTAATATTTATTTCTTCCCACTTTTAAAAGTTATGGCCCACACTCTTTATCAATCAATTAACAATAAAAAAACTCACTATATGTCATCACATATATAGAGTACCTTTTTTCTTAAAATAACAATATGTTAACTACATACTAAATTCTGTCTGAAACAATGTGCTTAATTACGAAACACAAGGGAGTATTTAGGCAAGTTAGATTGGTGTATGTAGGCTAACACCTAACCAGCCGAGTTGGGCATGGGATTGGGCTGCTGGGTTCATAAGTTAGTTGGGATTTACACTAACTTAACCCGTTTTGAGTGTCAACCATTTGGTGTGCTTTGTATCTCACATATTAGGAAGCAACTTTGGAAAACGAGTTAATCCATATTAAAAGAAATTCGATCAACACCTTACCCACCTTAAAAGGTAGGTTGCATCGAAATTTGACCAGGTTGGACCTAAATAATGAATTAATCGGGCCAACCTAGGTGGGTCATGCTAAAACCAACGTCCTGACCCAGTAAACTTATACACATCTCTAATATGTAGATGTTTAAATGCTAGCCATCGAATTATTGAATCAATATAAAGCAAAAGATTGGAGGGATGAGGTTACTTTAAGAAGAATATGGACTATGTATCAAAAAAAAAAAAAAAAAAAAAAAAAGAAGAAGAAGAAGAATATGGACTAAATTTAATTTGCACATAACAAACTTAATCAAGAGGCAAAACATTAAAACATAATTACGCGGCTCATTAGCACCTTTTTGCGGCTGATTTTGGATATCTCCCTTAGAAGAGTTTTAAATTGACTCACACATCTTTAAAGAAGGTTGGGGGACTGGTATGTAACCGAATTCTTAACTGTCATAATTGCTGCCAAAATCTAAAGGTAATAGGCATGTAATTAAGACTAAACAGGCATATAATTAGCTACTAATGATTGCTTAATGCTGTATGAATCCTCATCCTCATATCTTAATATCTTATCAAACCAAAATGTGTAGTACGTACCACTAAAAGCTGTGTTGTTAGAACCAACTCTACTTTCCACCCAATGCCAGGGGTCCAAACCTTACTATGGACATTTGATTTAGGGAGGGTTAACATTAGAGGTGTCAAAACCACACCTGACCCGATCTGAAACCGACCTGAAAATATCCAATTCAAATTTGGACTCGTGTGGACATAGCAATTTAGCATTGACTCAACTTTAAAAATTGGCCCGACTCAACCTCCTCAGACCCGATCGATCATCCGAATTGACACCTCTAGTTAACGTAACAGGTCGAGTTAGTTACCTCGTAAGATAACTGCGCAACTTATCACTCGTATCATACTTGGCCAAAAAAAAAAAAAAAAAAATCAACAGTAGCCAACTTGGATTACTAGATTATCGATTAAATATCTATTGTAGTTTAAATTACAGTAGTTGAATTAACTTTTTTAGAGGAGATACCCAAAACTTATAATCAAATTCTTTCTACATAATTTGTCTTTGTGACTTAGAAGTAGCTATAATCGTCACAAAAGAGGTAATAGAAGAAGTATATTTAAATACAATAGGAATAATTTTTTAATTATTCCGTCCACTATAATAAAGATCTAGAATGGGGTCAATTATATCATAAGATAGCCCAACCATCATAACATCCCCAACAACCTGGAGTATGGAGAAGGGTAAGTGATTCTCACCCGTATTCTTGTGACTTTGTGAGCGTTGTGACTATAAACCAAGCCAGATTTAGTTACAAAGGGAGATTGGGAGTGGTTGTACATCTTGTAGTGACTAGTAACTGAGCATCAAATTAACGATTCTATAAGAGGCCAATTATACACAAAATCATACTACAGTATAATTCTCTCTAAAACAACAAGAAAACACAAAATACTACTCCATAATACTATATATATATTGTATTTTATTATAAATTGACATACCTATTGGATGATCAAGGAAATACGATTAATGTAACTGTGAAATATAGTTTGAGGAACTAAGTCAGGAGGAACTCACGGCTGATATAATTTGACCGGCAAAATTTGTCTCAATCTTAAACCCAATGAAAAATTAACACAAAATTGACTTGAAATCAATAGGATTTTGAACATGATATTAGAACCAAACCTCAAATATAACTAAAATTTTATAATATAAAATAAATTTTATAATTTTAAATTGGACCCAACCAAATATGACCAATTGGCTTGAGAAAAAAGATATAATTATACGATTTTGAAAATACATCAAATTTTTATGTTGTATTTTTACACCTTGTTTATTTTATTTCAATCCTTGGATTGTTGCTACAATTGTTTACTTGTAATTTGATATGATGATAAGTAGAATAATTAGTAGTTATGAGTTCATTTTTTTTTTTGACAAAAGTTATGAGTTCATTTTACATAAGTTTACTCTAAATATTTGACTTAAATTTACTACTATCGTTAACACATTCTTATTATATTACGCTTTATTAATATTAATCAATGTAAAGAACAAAATTTTGTCGAGAATGATCTGGCCCACGTTTTGAAAATTTTGGGTCATGGTTAATTGGTCAAGGGGTTGACCAAAACCAAATATGATCTAGCCATAAGTTGATACAAACGCAAAATAACCTGACTCAAAAATTAAATCAATTGATTGAGTGCCTACAAGGCTACAATTTCTTTAGAATAAATTAATTTAATTTGAAATATGACAAATAGTAAAACTATAGAAATTATCAGAAAAGTAAAAGTATAGAAATCTATGGAATATTGATTTCACTTGTTTGATTTGTTAAAATAAAAATATGTTCCCCTCCCATCCGATTTAGGTGATCTTGGGATCGATTCTCATCACCCGTCCTTGTGGCTCTCTAAACAACAACAAAAAAAAAATTGTTAAATATAATATAGTATTTCAAGTTATATATTGATCACTATTAAATTCAACAAATTATTCTCATCAATTTTTAAATTGAGAATCAAGGAAAACTAATAAAGACTAATTTAAGTACTTATCTATATTTGTCCATTTCATCAACGAACCAACTATTGTAAAAATTAATAATTTTAAGAGAATTTGTCAACCTTAATATTATGTTTTTAAGAAACTATCATAAATAGAAAGTTTGAATACATTACCTAATATTATAAAACACACTTTTATGGCAAAGAGGGGCCATTCCTTGAACTCCGGTGAGTATAATTTTTTGACTTTTCATATATCAGCGTTAATACCACACATATTGCGCAGATCATTTTCTCCATTATTTTTTCCTCCGATATTTACTAAATTAATTTTCCTTTTTACCATTGTTTTCCAATTTAATATGATCCCTTATAAACTATATATGCATTGTTTCTTTTAAAAATAAATAAAATTTATTAATTCAAACTTAAATGATGTTAAAACAATGTAAAAAGTACTGATTTAAGGGAAAATCCCTTAAATGCTGCACCTCAGATCCTAGACAAGGGGATCTAAGGTGGGGAGCATTATTACTAGTCCACCACCTCAACCTATTCGATCAAATTAAATTACTTTCCTATAAAATTGCAATGGTTATAGATGATGTGCGACACAATTTACACATCAGTGTACCCTTTTTCATATACTCGTATATTGTTCTTTCATTGTATATTGCCTCCTAGCTTTCCATGACTACACGAGGGGGTGTTCTTTTGTAATTCGATGTTGATTTTTGATCAAATTCAACTCATTCTAAACAAAAAATTGACATACCATATATGCTACAAAATTGCATTAGTTATACTAATTAACGAATAACAAATTAATTACCACAAATATGCAAGAGCAACCAACTATGATCTATAAACATATTTAATTTTTTTTTTATTAAATATTGAAGGAATCAAGGGAAAATCAATAATGTATGTAAGTACAATGAATGTAGAAATTTAATAGATCTCAAAATTTTGTTGTAGCCAATAAGTCTTAGTCATTAGTCCAAGAATCCAACACATATCCAACAAGCTAAAGTATATATATCCTCTAAATTACACCAACACGGATCATACATATATCTCAAAGATTGATCTTTAACCTTGAGTAACCGACTAACGTCCTTTTCTATCACTTTTGTTTTACCATTATTTATTCCATCACTTATCCTAAATCAAATTTCATAAGTATCTATATATGTCTTAACAAAACTCTTAAAAACCCTTTTCAATAAGAATTTTGCTTCCATATCAAATTGACATTCAATGATAATTAAGTGACGTTCATGCATAAGCTAGACATGTATTATAAAAGTTTCCAAAAAAAAATGTTAAGTTTTTTTTTTTTTTTTTTTTTTTTTTTTTGTTGGTGTTATGGGGAAAAAGTCCCACTCAAACTAGAGCTCAATACCCTTTTTTTTTTTTGGAGGAAGAGCTCAATACCTTTTTACCACACTTCCTCACACACATATGTTTTTCTAAAAATATTTTTTAAGAAAATAAGATGCAAAAGAATATATATATATATATTCACAAATCACAATCTCTCCCTCTCACTCTCTCTATCATACTCTCTTTCTCTCTCTTTCTTGGTGTTCAATGCTGATTTATCACCCCGTACCCTTCGCCGCTCTCCTCTCATCTCTTCTTCTCTTCTCCATTCAACAACACCACCATTCTAAGATTTATTCTACCCTCTATTTTATCTTCTTTTTATTTAATTTTTATTAATTATTTATCTTTTTCTAACAAGAAAATTCCCATCTTTTCAAGAATTTATCTAGGATTATTATTATCATCATTAATTAATAATCTCTCTTCATTTTTGTTAGTTACAAACATGTGCTTCTACTTAATGTTTGTTATTAACCATTTCTCCTCTAATCTTGTTCTATTTGTTTGTTACTATTATTAGTAGTAGTTAACAAACCATATAAACACACACAACTACGAAATCCTTAGATAAAAAAAAAAATTATAGTTTCTTTGTTATTAGTAGTATAACAACAATATGGAGTACTTTTACAACAATTTGAGAGAGATGGAAGGGAAACTAGCGAATGATCCACAACGTAACACGAAAACGACTACGAACACGCGTTGCATACTAGTTTCGGGTCCGGTGATTGTAGGGGCAGGGCCATCAGGGTTAGCCGTCGCGGCATGTTTGAAGGAGAAGGGCGTACCAAGTTTGATTCTAGAGAGATCTAATTGTATTGCGTCTTTATGGCAACTTAAGACGTATGATCGTTTAAGGCTACACCTTCCTAAGCAATTTTGTGAATTACCCTTAATGCCCTTCCCACAAGACTTCCCTATGTACCCTACGAAGAGGCAGTTTATTGAATACTTGGAAGACTACGCTACGAAATTCGATATCAAGCCTTTGTTTAATCAGACGGTGGAGAAAGCGGAATTTGATCAAACACTAGGGTTTTGGAGGGTAAGAACGTCCACTACTTGCTCTACTAGTGGTAGAGGGACAATAGAAAAAGGCGGTGGTGATGAGGAGATTGTGTTCACGACGGAATACGTGTGCCGGTGGTTGGTGGTGGCGACGGGGGAGAATGCGGAGGTGGTGATGCCGGAGTTAGAAGGATTGAAGGAGTTTGGTAAGCAAGTAGTACATACAAGTTCGTACAAAAGTGGTGAAACGTTTAGAGGTAAAAGGGTGTTAGTCGTTGGAAGTGGAAATTCAGGGATGGAAGTATGTTTGGACCTTTGTCATCATAATGCTATGCCTTCAATTGTGGTCCGAGATACAGTAAGTACCACCATACTATCGTACTATCCTTAATTATTCTTATTAATTAATAATTAATTAGATTCATCAAGTTTTAATTTTATCTTTTGTTCTTCATCTTTTTATGTTTTTTTTCTTCAAAAGAAACCTTTTGGATTTAAGTTAAAGAAAGTAAAATTTGACCGTGTTTAGCTGAAATAGGTTAATTAGACTGTTGACTGCGTCAATATTGCTTTGAAAAAAAATCTTCACCACACGTTCAGATCCTTGTTTAATTTATCGATTTAAAGATAGTTTCACAACTGAATTAGTATATCTTAATTATGCAAGATATTGCCGCATGTTTTGTTTCTTTCTATGTGTTTGGCATGCTATGAAAAGGGAGTTAACTTAAAAGATAAGAAGTAAAGGGGGCGGTGCTATTTTTTAGTTTAGTTATAGTGTCCTCCTATATTTAGAATCACCTATTGAATGATCAAAAAGCCTAATATTGGTTTAGCCTTTTAACAAAGCTAGACCCAACTTTTAGTAGTTCTCCACCATGACAAAGAAAGGACTAATTGAAATTTAAGTGATTTAATTCTAAACTAATTTCTTAAAATAATGACAAAATAACATTACGAAATCATTTGTTTTGATGCCTACTTTCTTTTTAATTTTTCTTTTAATTTGATTATCTTTCGGTAATGGATTTTTAATCATAACTTGAGCACTTCACCTCCTCCCAATATATTATGATATAATTGTGGAATTTTGTGTGAGCGTGTGTGTGCTCTTTTGTTCATAGTATAGTGAAAAGTGAAGCTTTATGAAAACTTTATAATAAAATAAAAAAGCACTTATATATAGTAGTCATGGGCATGCAATAAAGCTTTAAGTTAAGTTTTTAAAAAATGTTATAAAATCTTTTTTATGGGATTGTTATAATTAATTTTGGTCTAATTAGTTAGTGAGTTCAAGTTCCAAGCACTGTTCATAATTTTGCAAATTGGAAGGATGTATTAGTAGTATTCTCCTATTTTTTTTTTTCACTTTCTTGGGATGCTCAAGCATGCGCAACATTGGCTCAAAACATATTAGCTAACTAAAAAGAATATTACTACTAAGTAATTTTATTTATAATATAATCATATATATATGGCCCAATCTTTTTTAACCCTTCCTTAAAAAGGTTTTTCATCTGTAAAGAAGCATTTGTTGCCTGTAAAACACCTTGCACTAGGATGTACTACACTCACGAATTTGGCCTTACTTCCCACCTTCCTTTAGCAGTCAAGTCTACCTTTACATATGGTTGTTCCGATCGAGTTTTTTTTTAATGGTTTATTATTAGTTTAGATGGAGATACAATAGTCAGATAAGAATCGAACCTGACACTCATGACAGATCTTTTGAGTATCTCTTAATTCAATCCGTTCATTTAATTTACAAGTCTTGATAAATAATTGAGTTGTGTTATTTGTTTTGAAGGTTCATCTCTTACCAAGAGAAATGTTCGGAAGATCAACTTTCGGGTTATCCATGTGGTTGCTCAAGTGGTTGCCAATAACCCTAGTGGACCGGCTCATGTTAATAATCGCATGGTTAATATTTGGCGATACTTCAAAATTAGGTTTAGCTCGTCCCAAAACGGGTCCCCTCGAGCTCAAAAATTTGACAGGAAAGACGCCGGTGTTAGATGTTGGGACGTTTGACAAGATCAAAAGAGGAGACATCAAGGTATAGTTGTAGTACTTCATGTCTCTATAATTATTACAATCATTTCACATCTTACTTTTTTTCCCTCATGTGTTTTTTCTCCCTCTTGCTTTCGTTCTTGATTCTCATGAGCTCCAAAGTTGAGAGATCCTAATAAGATTTTTGCCCATATAAGGCATAACTTCTCCTGTTACTTGATAGAATTTAGTGGGACATGATACTCACTTCCATTACTAGCTAATAAATCATTAGCAAATCCTTTGGTGTGATTTAGGCCTCTTTCAATCTCATTTCACCTTTTGTTTATTTATTTTTTTCTCCTTTTTGAGAATTAGATTAATCATTTATTAATAATTTCTATATCAACTTGACACTAATTATTAGCATTTTATTTTAGTGGTAGGAGGGATTGGGAGGATGTTTATCTGCCTATAAATGTCTATTTTATGATATAAAAACAATTATATTAGACTCTTTATACCTAAACTAACTTGATTGTACACACAATGGACCGTGACATGTTATGATTTAAACTAATAATACAAGTGCAATCTTACAGTGGTACTCAAGGCATATGATTGAATCTTTTTTTATCTCTCTATCGACAAGAAAATTAATACCCATATAGCAATTGAAATGATGATGCGAGTATATTTTTTGAAAGACGACTATTGTTCAATTGATTTTGTTAGCCCTCTTTATATACATAGCTATGACCTAAGAATGCTAAAATAAAGTGACTAAAAATGTTGCATATTTGTTACCGTACATATAGGTATGTCCAGGCATCAGGCGATTAATGCACCATGCAGTTGAATTTGTTGATGGAAGTGTAGAGAACTTTGATGCAATCATCTTAGCAACTGGATACAAAAGCAATGTGCCACATTGGCTAAAGGTATCATCTTTTTCTTTATATTTCTTTCATAAATAAAATTCCTTATCTTTGTTACATTTCGCTACCATTTTATGTTATTATTGATTTTAGTTTCTAGGCTCTTAAGAATTTGTATTATATTTTAGCAAAAATAAAAGTTAAAAATGAATGAAAAAGTAAAAGTATGGTGTTCCATTTTCTTTCTCATCTAGGAAAGGGAGATGTTCTCAGAGCAAGATGGACTTCCGCGAAGGCCATTCCCTAATGGATGGAAAGGTGAATCAGGATTATACGCGGTAGGGTTTACCAAACGAGGATTATTAGGTGCATCAATGGATGCTAAGAGAATTGCAGCTGATATTGGACAATGTTGGAATTCTGAATCAAGACATCTTACAACCTTTGATCGATCACATTAATCGTCTTCTTTACAACTTCTTTTTATGGTTTTAGGTATCATTAGTCGATATCATAGTGATGATGATGATAAGTAGAGGATTTTTGGTAGTACCAAGTTTTGGTACTAACGAAGTTTCTACCTCCAAAAGAAGAAAAAGATACATGAGGGAAAGTTCATGCCCATCTTTTTCAAAAAAAAAAAGGTATAATTTACTTGGAGTGGTCAAGTAAAAAAAAAAAAAGAAAAAAAAAAGAAAAAGAAAAAAGGAAGTGAGTTAACGAGAATGTTCAATTTTGTGGGGGGGGGGGGGGGGGGGGGGGGGGGGGGGGGGGGGGGGGGGGGACCTGTACATCTTGTACATTTGCAATTTTCCAGTACTTAGATTTTAGGCAAGACTTGTTAGGAGGACAGGTTTATAGCGTGTTTCGAATTTCTTTTTTTTTTTTTGGGCTAATTGTTATGATATTTTTTTTTTTTCTTCTTCACTTATTTCTTTGAGATTTATGATGATATAATGATTCCAAAAGGCTTGGATGAGAAATTTTGACATTATGATTGTACTAAAGTTGTATGTTCCTTTTTATTTAGTGGTAAATACAAGGAAAAAAGTTACTTGAGATTGCAATTTTTTATGATCTGTGACTTTACCATCTCTTGTAAAGTTTGATAAGACTACATTAACTTTTCATACATTTAATAGAAACCTTTTTTTTAACGTGTGCGTCGTTTTATTTTGACTTTTTCAAACAAAAAATTCAAAATAAGTCAACAAAAGTAAAAGGATCGTCTCGAACATCTTAGTTGACTCTGCTCAGCGCCTTGAATTGATCAACACCAAAATTATCAAGGAGGCTTGAAAATAAATTGATTAAACATTGTATTTGATTAAGTATAAAATTTGAACATATACACAATATCATATCATTTACTACGAACTTAATTTAATAATCATTGCAATAACTTGCAAGATTTTAGATCAAATGCACCCTATTTTATTGGGATTAAGGTTGAATCAAATGTGGCCTATTATATCGGGACAAAAGATGGATAGTACTCCGTATCTCAATAGAGAAGTTGGTGGAACAAAATTCAGTTAGAAGTTGACTTCTATATATGTGGGCTATTGGTTGAGTTCCCTCCCTAGACTTGGTGTACAGCTAGAGTCATAGATAGAGAGATAGCATCAATCAAGGTAGGATAATAGCCAGTTGTGTGCCACTGCAAAAATAAAATCGCCGTTATCATCGTAACAGACAGAATTTCACTAGTTTGTCATCATATCTAATCTTATATTCTTCTTATATACTCCAATACATGCATTATATGACCATATCTAGTGTAGTAGTGTACGTATGTCCCCCTTAACGTTCTCACATGAAATTTTAGGGTTATGTCACAATACTAGGGGACATCCAACGAGAGCATTTCGAATTAAAGGTTAATCCACTATAATTTTATGTGATTTGTTGATGAGATTTAATGGGCATGAGTGGGAATTTATACAAAATTTTACTTATACTTGGGTGTAGGGCCGAACCTGAGATATGATTTTTGAGGTGACTGCAGAGGGCCTATTAATATAGAATCCAAAAATTATTAAAAAATAAAATAAAAATCTTAGGGTGTGCATTGTTGGTTAATTGATCAGATTGGTAAATAAAAAAGACCCATAGCGACAATTTGGTTAAAAATAATAGGTTTGGCGACAATTTGGTAAAAAAAGCTACATCAAGCGACAATTTGTTAAAAAAAAAATCATCTCAGGCGACAATTAACCCAAAATATACAAAAGTGTCCGATAAACTACCCGCAAATGCTTAATTTAGTTCGTTTTTCGTGGTTTCTTACCTAATTTTCCAACCCTTTTTTTCAGAATTAACAATTTGAAGAAAAATTATTGTGTAAATATTATTTTTTCACTTAATTTTCCTACCCCTTATCAACAATAAATTTGATATTGGGATTTACAAGCAAAATAAAAGGAGATGACATATTAATTTTAATTTTTAAATGAGAAATATAAATTTAAAAAGCACAATAACAAATTAAATTAGGAAATTGAAGACTTTGTTGGAAATTTTTGATATTTTAGCCTAAATGTAGCCTGAGATTAATTTTTTTACCAAATTGTCGCATGAAGTTAACTTTTTTTACCATATTGTCGCCAGAATTATTTTTTTTACCAAATTGTCGCTAGAGATCTTTTTTATTTACCAATTTGGTCAATTAACCTAGTAAAAATATACCTTAGGGTGCACGTTATTCAATCATAAGTAAACAGAAGGTGAAAATCAAGGCTAAATAGGTTAAATTATTTAAGTAAAAAAACATACCTTTAAATCATAAAATTTTATGTGCTACAAGCCTACAATCAATGAAGAACAATAACTGTTGTATAATGATCGGAAGTTCGCAACGTACTCTTTCCTTTAGTACTAGTGATGTGTCTAATGTTTCAAAAAATTGAGTCTTTTCATAAAAATAAATAAATAAATAAATGAATAAAAAAAAAAAATTGGAACTTCATGCATTCAATCATATTAACTACTCGTACAACTTCAGTAGAAAGTATAAGTGAGTTTTTTTTTTTTTTTTTTTTTTTTTTTTTTTTTTTTTTTTTTTTTTTTTTTTTTTTAACTATCTCAAAATGTTATACATCAAAAATTTCTATAAAACTACCTCAAAATATTATACATCAAATATTTCTAATGTGACAAATAATAAGTATAGTACTATATGTCATTCGTTAGGAATAAGTCATGGCAATTTCAGTCCACATAGTTTGTTTGCAAAATCTATAAAAATTATGATCATCTCTTTCATCAAATTTCATGGTCCACCACGCACGGTGTCTAATGTTTCAAAGAAATTGAATGCGGTTCATATATACAAGGAAAAGGAGGGAAATAGTTCCATCATATGTTATATATCTGAATATTGCTTTTTCTTGGTTTTATAAACCAAATCAGTTAAATAGATGACAAATGGTTATAGGTTATTCGAATAGATAGTGTGCGAGATGTAATTGCCGTTGATTTTTGTTTAGCTATTAATGAAATTAGTCACTTCTTGACCATTTTGCTCATTAAAAAATATGATTATAGGTTAGATTAAATTAGTGACCAATTGAGTATTATATGATGAACACAAATCTTCTAGATTTAAGTATTTACCTTTCTTATTATAATATGTTGAAAATAATTTTTTCAGATAAATGTCTCAAAAGAAAACCAATTAGCTTAAGCGAATGCGAAGCAAGTAGAATGTATGGAGAATCAAACATATATTAATTTATAATATACATTCAAAATGTTTAAATTCCAGAAGCTCAAATATCTTTGGTAGTTACTACTCTTTTTTTTTTTTTTTTTGGGGCTGAAAATATGAATTAGTATTATAGTCCGATTTGCAACTTGCTGACAGTACAAGTAGAATACTATATATGCTTTTCACTAGCTTGCGTGACAATGACAACCTTTAAAATATTCTAACGACTCATTTGGTTGATGGTAATAAGTGCTGATAGTGGGAAAAAATTTATATATAAATGTGTAAGAAAAGACGATGCTTACTTTCATGGTAATATTAGTTCACACCGAATTCTCACTTTTTCTTCACAAATTTTAATAACATCCATTACCTACCATATGGGGTGTGGTGGTATTGGATGGCAATGAACATTTATACGGAAAAACAAAAGTTTGGAGGGGCGAGATTGCATCACTATGTACATAAAGATGTTACTTGCTTGTTAAACTACACTAAATTTATTACTATAACTGTTATTTATGATAGGCTACCAAATGGATTGTAAGGAGACTCTTAAGGAATTCAGCTCCCAAATTTATTTCAATGCAAGTTACTCGATCCTATGCCAGTTGTGTTATGACAAGCAATAAAATTGGAAGAGCTAGTGAGTTAAAATGGCCGTCGTGCTGGACCAGGTGGGACCAATTCATTTCATAGGTGGACCAACTTTTAAGATAGAACTCATACATAGATCGATTAAATAATATAATTGGTCAATTAGTTCCATACTTAACAAATTAGACTCTGATTATATCTTCACAAGCGTGTCCTTTACTTTGTCTATAATAATTATATGTACTACCTTTGTTAACATTTATTTGCAACGATTAGACATTTTTCCTCTCTACTTTATGTCAAATCGTTGCAAATAGGAGGTAGTATTAAAATCATAGTCAAATTGATCATGCCAGATCTTAAATTTTCATTTATGCATGTAGGGCCTAACTCCAAAGGCATAGCCAATAACAAATCCATCAGATCGCGTCGCCTAGTCTAAGCTAATCATGGTCCAAACCTTAACCGTGGATTAACCCCTCCCACTAACTAATCACCACTACGAGCCAAGTGTAAAATGTTTTCTCTTATAGAACGGTTAATTGTTATTTATGTTATTATGTACGTAATACCTTTAGTTCGAGATTGACAAGTCCTAATAACTAACAAAATATTGACAATTGTAGCTTATTCAATGAC
Source organism: Chenopodium quinoa (assembly GCF_001683475.1). Taxonomy (NCBI): domain Eukaryota; kingdom Viridiplantae; phylum Streptophyta; class Magnoliopsida; order Caryophyllales; family Amaranthaceae; genus Chenopodium; species Chenopodium quinoa. Next base: position 45,310 of record NW_018743910.1, on the reverse strand, counting down.
AACCAATAAGAAAGAGTATGACAAAATACGTTAGCTAGCTAGGAAGAGTATGAAAGTAAGGTTTGGTTTGGGATATTTAAGATATGTGAATGAAAGGTGGGGATAATTCCGACCATAAGTATGTGCGAATAGAACAACACAAAGAACATATATTCCCTTAGAATCTAAACATAAAAAAAAGCCTTGACTAAACTCAATAAAAAGTCAAGGGAGAGAGAAAATCAACGTGAGAGGGGTTAACATAACATTAAAGGCTCCTTCTTGGCCTTCTGAGTTCTGAGAGATCCCATTTAAGGCAAGGGTGCAAGAGTAGTACAATATTTATTAGGTGGGTCCATCATATCGTGGTTGGCCAATTTTATTTTAGTTGGACCAATTAACTTTCTTTTTTATTTTTCCCACTTGTATTTTTCATCATATAGATTTTGGGGTAAAGAATATCACATATTCACATGAGACATGACAAATGAATTTATTTGAAAGTAAATCTTTTAATTAGAGTTGTGCCAAAATTTGTGTTAATAATGCCATATTACTACTTGTAATACAATGATGGGGATTTTGGAAATAAAGGGGAGTTCATGTAATCTAAAGGTAGGGTCCCTTTTGACCAATATAAAAACTAGTTTAACTTTTATATAATAATTATGTACAGTGTAGGAGTTTAGTTGGTACGAGCATATGTGCTTCCGTGATCAAGTGTTTAAAAAAATAAAAATTAAGTGTGTTCATATGAAAATAATTTCAATAATAAATAAATAAACATGATAAATAGTACAAATACTTCGTAGTTTATTGAATCACTTTACAAATAAATCTTTTTGACATGAAATATTTGTATCTTTGATAGATAGTTATATTACTCATACCCAATTACTGCAATAAGGTTTTAACGTCTCTCATACTTTGGAATGTATACATAATAGATAAAGTTTGTAATATGTGATCCTGAATATTTGTACTTCTTGTCCTATGCATGTTTCAAAATGCATGATAGAGATATTGGAGCTTATACTCCACACCGTTATTACAAATTAAATGAACATTTTCCTTAAACACTAAATGATATATTATGTTTCAAGACAAATTTGATTGTGTGCAAAAGATGTCAAAATCAATACTTGATGTCATATGAGTGGAAGTTGGCACCACCACAATCTAATCACCCTAATAATTGATTTTGTCTAGTAAAGGCTTCCCCTTAATTAGGTAATTAGATTAGATTAAGCACATGAGTAGCAATAATAACGAATTACTAATCTAATACTTATAATAATGATTTAACGAATAATTTGTAAAATCATGAATCTCTCATATTCTTTGTATCATTGTATCATGTACCTGAACTTTTTAAGTCACATGGAATAGTATGGTAAATAGGACTAGGCTCCCTTAGGCCCATAATCATATGAAGCTACCTATAAAGTTGAACCCCACTTTAGGGACTCTCATGTCTTTGCCTTTTTCTTGTCCTTCATTCGTATCTAGTGCTTTTGAGATGAGAGCTAAAAATATGAGAGGTAGAATTACATATCCATTCACCGTATATTGATAGAAATACTAATAACCATTCAGGAGTATCTGTCTGTCTATTCAGATTTAATTATCACGTTGTTGATATGTGTATAATCTTCTATAACTTTATAAGACCAATAATAAGGATTGTAGTTGGTGGTAATGTATATTGTATCTATGATACTTATTGTTAGTGGTGAAATTGTATATGCACAAGTAACAAGGTAGTCTTAATTAATCTTTAAATTAGTCTGAAATCACTATATTTTCCAACTCCCCTTGAACATGACCTAATATACACCTATTTATAGTATATTTATGAGTAGTAAAGAACTAACTTTTGTTTTGATGATATAAGGAGAAAAGGGGGAATGTTGAGGTCGGAATGAAATAAAGGATATTTATCACTCATAGATCGATAACTTGTAGAAAACGGCAACTTCGATAACTCCTAACCAAGAATGAGGTTGAGGTTGATAAGAAACAATCAATCTACCACATATCTAACAAGTAGAAGACTCTCGTACGGTGTCATAACACCCCTTATCTCGAAGTTACGAGGTCATTTTGCCAAGTTCATTCGACATACTTCTCTCAATGTCATTAAATCCTCGTAGTTATCATGTCGCATCAACAATTAAAAAGTCATGTTAATACCGTGTTTTTCTGTTAACCCCTTTCTTCAAATAAAGTCACAGACATATAGATTATTCGAGTGTCCTCTTCACTAAATTAGAGGCGTAAATAAATTTAAAAAATGACTATGTAAAAAAATTTAACCATCTTCACATAACTTATTTTGAAATTGTAAAAAGTTGCAAAATTTCCTTTCACATTATAAAGTTTTCAATCGTGGAATATAGCTCAAAATAAAATGAATGATCCTCTCCAATGTTGCATCAACAATTAAAATGCCATAATTGGAAGGATGTTTGAAGCCAATGCAAAAAAATAAAAATAAATACATAAATAAGTAAATAACACTTTACATAATAATTACTAGTACAAGTATTAAAGTATATGTTAATTGCTATTCAATTTATTCTATTGTTTTATTTTTTTAAATTGTAAAAAAATTATACAAGTTGGGATGACTTAATTTATATGGAAATTGAATCAAGAAATACCAAGTAGGCGAAGGGTGGTCCTGAGAAAGAAGGGGTACAAGATCCACAAGCTAATGATAGGCATTCCCAAATCCACCCTTCTGTACACATGGTGCATATGCCCACATTCAATCCAATTTAATTTAGGACCATTTCAATTTGATTTGCCATACATAATTTTTATGTTTTTTTTTTTTTTTTTTTTTTTTTTTTTTGGAATTTCCATAAATAAAAAAATAATTCGTGGTCCCTTTGGTTATTGATTATCCTTAACGGTTTAATTGGTCCATATATTATGGGACCATTCATCTTCCTACCCTCATAAAATAAAAAATTATGATAATAAAATAAATTAGGAATACAAATTATGATAATTTTCTTTGTGTATAAATCGTAATTCAAAACTCATTCCATTGAAAACTAATCCGAATTTCCCTTATAAAATTTTAAAAATAATTCAAAACTCATTCATGTTAACATAATAACATCTATTAAAAATGAAAATAATTTATGGGACTAATTATCACATTAAACTCATTCATCTATTGATTCCAGCATTTTGTTCAACTTCTTTGTTTTTCTCACTTAGTTATGCTCTATGAAGACATTGATATTTCCATTAATATAATCATCCCATATGTTTCAATTTGTTATTATTATTATTATTATTATTTTCATTTAATGAAGTCTAATCCTAATAATGAAATGTGCGGAATTTTAATTAAGTATATAATCTTGTCAAGTAAAAAAATAAGTATATAGTTGAATAAGCATTTATAGTCTATATTATCATTATATATACTCTATGTTTTAGCAAATTTTAGAAATAAAATATTAATCAATTATTTTCTATAACAATTTGATTAAAATGCCTACTATTTTTGGTTGAAAATGGAATAAAATAGTTAGCTTGACACTCAAAAGTTGACTGGTAGAAGTCAACATCAATTTGAGATGATTACTTTGTCCAAAGAAATAATTACCTAATCAACAATGTCCAAACTAATGATTGATCCTTATTATTATTATTATTATTATTATTATTATTATTATTATTATTATTATTATTATTATTATTATTATTACACATCTTCTTGGCACTTTTTTAAAGAGTTGATAAGAGTAGATAAACGAATGACTTTAGTAAAATAATTCGAACACCAAGATTAGAGAAGGGTTAGGTACTACATATATAAATTATTTTGATTAATTTATCTGTTTACATTGCTTAATTTCTTTCTCAAAAGTGTGTGCCAAAAATTGTGTTGTATTTAAAAGAAAACGGAGGAAGTATACTGAATGTCTGTTCCAAAACCTGTGGTTTAGAGAGGACAAGAAAGTTCCAGAACTTAGCCATTTTCTTTAACTAGGATAAGCAACCTATACAATGATCAAACAAACATGACTACATGAGCGGCTATATATACTTATTACTTCTATTCGTTTCTACTATTAGCTAAAATACAGATTTTTGGGTTTATTTGTAATTTCTTTACATTCTGAAATTAGAAATTTAGGGGCTCTTTGTGTTGTGAATTTCTGATTAATTCTATCTTTAATCCCAACAAGAAAATAAAATTCACCTTTTTTCAGTTCAATTTTTGTTGGAAAACAATAATTATCTTTTTCAATTACCAAAGTTTTACAAAAATATACATAAGATTAAAAAAAAAAGAGGGAAAAATCACTAAGTCCACAAGTAGGGTTATTAAGATATTTCTAGGCTTAATTCTTATGTTTCTTTAAGGGTAGGGTCATGGCAAAGAGGCTTGAAAAAAATTTCTATAAAATACTCCTTTTGACACAATTTTATTTTTTAAAATAAGATTAACTTTCTATTTATATGGAATTGTTTGACCCGACTGTCTGCTCAAGTTTCAATTATATGTGAAATGATCAACTTACTATTCATGTGTTTTGGATTTGGCTTACTTAAGTCCATTACTCCTAATAATCAAGCCTAAAACATCATCATTACAAATATACACCAAATCAAATTACAAATTTAAAACGTTTTGTTGTCTCAAGTTTCACCACTAAGATAGCAAACATATGCAACACTAATTAAAGTACAAATAACTTTTTCTAAACTTCTAGATCCCCTCTCTACTTTGCTTTATGGCCTCAAACACACTTGGGAAATATATATCAATTGCACTTGTAAGGACATACGCCAACTTAAATCATCACTGAAATATCTTTCATGCAAACTAATTAGAAAATTTGTTGCATTTACTAACACTTCTTGTCTTGTTGATCCTTTTCCCACCCCCACTTCCCCAATATACTCTATCTATGTTCCGAAATGATTACTCCATACTTTCATTATCAAAAAATAATAGTCATATTGTCTCAACACCTTATAATCAAACTGCGCATACTATCAAAAGTTGTAGTCTTGCAAAGTCAACCAATCCTTGCAAAATCTTTTAACCTCATGGTACATGGGTAGGAAGAAGTTTAATTCTACACCAGGTTTAAACTTTTTCCAGAGCTCAAGGGTCTAGACTCCTCGAATTGGGGCAAAATGCTTTATTGCTTACGCATGTTTATGCATGAAAATGACAATTCAATAATCATCATTGTTCATTACTTAATCAACTCAATCTACTCTTTCGGGACCGCCATTGTTAGTCCCTTTTCTTCAATCATAAATAACCTACCACAAAGATACCCTTTCACTACTCCTTCCCTCTCTTATTGGTTCTTTTTCTCTTATTGCCATGATATATATCCTTTCAATCAAATAATTTGGTCATCTAGACTACCTGTCATATTGTCTTAACCTTTAATATTTACAAATTTGTGATAGTTTACATAAAAAAAACTCTTTTTTTCAAATTTTTTTTAATGATGATCAATTAATATACCTTTCCTAGGCCATTACCTAGAAGCACATTAAGAAATTAAATCACAAACTATGATTGTCAATGTCTTTTTATGTACATCCAAAAGTTATATATGCGTACTTCATAATAACCAGATCACATTAATACGTTTCGAATTTTTAAAGTGAAATTCTAAAACATTTTCTTGATGTTTTCACGACTAGTAATTTGGATCGGACTGAAGTAATTCTGTTACAAAAAAGTAATCATAAAAGACCAAAGATTACACATGGGCTTCAACCACTAATAGATACATCACTGAAAACAATTGATGACTTCAATAATTTATATAAGCAAGATAATAAATTTAAAGGTTGATTGATTAATATGAATTTTTTTTAGTAAAGCCTCTTTTTGATGCTTCTTTCCAAATAAATTTTGATCATATGAGTCATTGTCTACAAGATTATCTTCGCTTGTTATTATGTGGGCTGTTATTGAGAGTGACAAATGATCCAAAGAAGGTTAGGCCTTTTTCTTTTCTTGGTATAGTTGCTTTGGTACAGTTGTAGGGCAAAATAATTCCCCATATTTATGGTTTTTACAAAAAATATTGGTAGTAAAAGAACGTGTAAAAAGTGCGGGCTTAAAGTTGTCCACATGGACTAACCACATAGACCCTTTAATTCTCTAAAATTAAAGATTTACTACTTGCCAAAATAAGATGCTCTTTGGCCCATTAGGACTCGTCGAGTCTTGTGATATTTTACATTAAAAAATTAATAGTCATGTATATTATCTTATATGGAGTAATATTTAAAGATTATTTTGGACATTTTTCTTTATTAATTATTATGATAATGATATATAATTTTATATCCTTCAAAATGTCATAAACGGACGGCTCTGTTTTTTTTAGCTTCTGGACAGGGCAGAACAGGGATTAGCATAGCAGATTCAGCAGACCAAAGCAGAGCAGGGTAGGGCTTCCACATACTGCAGAGCAGGACAAAGCAGAGCAGAGCAGCTCAAAAGAATAGGGCCGTAGTACGTTACTAAACAATTGAAGAAGAATAATACTACCTCTAAATATATATCACATAGTCGACATAGATGATTTTACATAATTTTGCAATTTTAAAGCTTGTCAATTTATCTATATCAATATCATAAAAGTATGATTACATGTTGTCTTTCTTGTGAAAATAAAAAAGGAACTATGAAGAATTTGGAAGTGTCAATTCAGAACAATGTTGAGATTAAAAATAATGCAGGCCTAATTTCGTTGATGTGGTTGATATGTTGGATTTTATGTAGCCTAATGGCGAACTGGATCAGTTTCCAAGTCAAGCTTTTACTGTCTTGTACTGTAACATCCAACATCTTACGGAGTACAAAAGTTGCAAACTTACAATACATCAATCATTCTCATTATTCACAATCCCAACACTATATAGGCATGTCTCACTTGTTAGCCTGTTTTCGTACTCTATCTATAGCTGGGCATGGGCTTGATCTGGTACAAGCCAACCACTAGTCCAGAGTGGCACATGAAAGGCACGCCAGTGGTCATGAGTCATGCATGAACATTATTTTCAGTAGCACGGGCTTGACATGAGGATGACAAGTCAATTTGTGTATATTGACTAGCTTAGTGGCTTATCAAAGGGCTTGTGGGCACACACCAACACAACATGGCATACTGGTCATGGCTTAACTGTGCTTCGATTTTGAAAGATTGGCATTAGTCCGATAGTACATGACTTTCTCTGGCTCTAGGCATGACCCTCTTTGATGAGCATGAGGCTTGATTACAGGACTCATGCCGACTCTAACTCTCTCTATTGGAAAATAATTATCGAATTGTTACTTTCTGATAGCTACCTCTAAAACCCCTGGGGGATAGGAACGAATAAGTATTAAGACAACTACAAAATTTTGGTCTAAAATTATAAGTGTAGCATATTTTCATCCACAAAGAAATTTACTAATACATTTGAGATAGTAAGATACAAAAAGAAAGTTCTAAGACTTCTAACTTTCAAACTATACTTCATTTGTTAAGGGACAAAAGCTCTCAAAACCCGTATACTCATGATTCTCCAACTTTTCAATCATGTGAGTAATCCCAATTCCTCCTACAAGATTAGATGGGAGAAGAATAAGCCCTTCATTAAAACAATAATACAAAAAAGCTTCATAATAATAGCACTCTGTACTTTTTGTTTGTCATGCTTTTCTGTTACTTGGGGGATAAAAAAATCTTATTGTACACTTGTATATAATATACTCATATTATATAATAAATTATTCCACCCATCAACATGTAGAATGGTGAATCCAGAAATATCTGCTTATAAGCTCAAAATCTTCAAGAATTGTATGCAAAATTATTAGCCGTTTATATATATATATATATATTGATAGTACAATAAATTAAAATTTTTGCAACAAAGAATAAAATTGAATTAAGTTTCTTAGTCCAAATCATCCAATAATTTAAGTTTATGGTAACTTTTAGTAATTTTCAATCCTTACTAATGTTGTGTGTTGGAGTATCAATATAACTACTTATACTTTTAGTAAATTAATAAATTCTAGTACTTATACTTAAGTAATTTTGTATTATATGATAAAACTTGCAATTTTTAAGTAAAAAATTTATTGGACACAATTGAACCCATGGTACGATAAGAGTTAACACATGATCAAAGCAGATGAAATCAAATTTATACCTAAGCAGAATGCAGTGAGTAAAATAGTTGCAGCCAAAATAAAGATGATGATTGATGCTCTCCCCATTAATGTTATTAGCTTGCTGACCACATGCTGTCCTGTGAGCGCAGCAGCGATGGCGACCAAAGCTAGATAAGACGCTGCGAAAGCGTACAAGAAAAACATGGCACGTAATGCTTCAAACACCCACGTACGTACTAATGTACATAATGAGAGGAGTACATTGATGAATTCAGGTGAACACATATAATAGTTATGAGTTACCATGACTTGTTTTCGTATCACATCATGTCCCTATGAATCTACTAACCAAGTATAATCAACAGTCTTATTCTCTTCAGCCTATAACCCATCCCCAAGCTAGGTAGCCCATCCCTAATCGGATGGGTTCGGAATAACTATCTCGTTCAGGCCATTAGCCTCCTCTAGTCGCAACAACAGATATGTATACTACGTATTTTAATCATTAACGTACCTCATACTGTTGTTGTGAAACTGCATCACCATTAGAGAGTCCTTTAGAATCACTAGCAGAAGCTGCAGAACCATCTACAAAGTCCCACATTATGCAAGTATATTTCATTACAGTATTATTTAAATAAGATGAATAAGTAATGTTCTGATATAATGTAAACTATGTTCAAAGGCCTGCAAAAATGAAGCATACTTTTGAGCAACTGAGTGCTTTCAGCAGCTGCTGCATCTCTATCTGTCAATGAGATCTGCACGGATAACTGCATCGATTGTTCGAGTTTATTTTCCAGTAGCTTGTTAGCTTCCTGAAAGTCGAAAAATATGTTTGGTTAATCGGTACGACTGCCAACCCTCATCATATGTGTTACTAGCTCTAACAAGAATTACAATGCTTGAAAATCAACTAGATTATTACCTTCTTATTCAATGTCTCTTTCTTCCATGTAGCTATGCCTCTTAATATAGCTTTCGTTGATGTAACTAGCCTCAAATTCCAATAACTTTTGGTTAGATATGCCTATAAAAATCAACTGCAAGTTCTCTTACTGCTTAGCTCCTTTAACTTCCGACGACGTCTCAAGCAAGCTTACCTTTGGAGCCGATGTAACCGGGTCTAAAGTAGTGTCAACTCCCTTCGAAATAGGAGAACGCCCCACATTTTACCACCTTACCCTCGACAGCATTAGCGTCGAGGGTAGGGATAACCCGGTCCAAATTCCAGTAGGTATGGACGTGATCATCGACTCTGGTACCACTCTGACGATGCTCCCATCTAACATCTACAACGACTTAAGGGCTGCTTTGGTGAATGCCATTGGACTTAACACCATACCGAGCCCAATCGAAGGTTACGACCTCTGTTACAATACAGAGTCCTCAGGGCAGTTTAGCCCTCCAAACGTTGCATTCCAATTTCAAGGGGCCGAAGTCGTGTTATAGACAATCAATACATTTCGGCAAATTGAGGACAATGTGAGTTGCTTGGCAATGTTAGCTACGGATAGTACTCCAATATTCGGGAACATTTTGCTCAAGTTAATTTCGAGGTCGGGTATGATTTACAAGCTAAGCAAGTTTCTTTTGCTCCAGCAGAATGTACTAATTAAGTACTAATTAACTAGCTTAATTAATCATTATTTCTCCTCAGATCCTTACTAGCATCACAATAATGATATGTTTCTTTGAAAAAATCATCATTGACGTGAATTTCATTATATAAAGTCTTCATTTATAACCTCCTTATTTAAAGGCGACATATCTTATATTTTATAATGAAAGACAGTATAGGTTAATAGTAATATAGTTTCTTTCACCTAGAAATAGTGTTCAACTTGAGCCCTTATTAATCAACTTAGATTAAAGTTGTAAGCTTATTATGAGCTCGGGCAACGGCCAAGTCATAATATTATTGTTGTTCTTATTGTAGTTGTTAGTGTGATTATATTTCTTCTTCTTTAACAAAAACCTATAAAGTCAAAGGATTTACAAAAAATTAGTGGGGAGCACAGCCGAAATACAATCTGGCCCCCCACCCCTCTAGCAATAACGAACCCGATCTTGCTGAAGATGTGAGCAGCTGCACGAGTATCAATATCCCGAGTCCTATCAAACGCCTGAACCTGCTTCAGTAATGCAACAGCTTCCTTCTCTAATTCCCCTAATGAAGGAAAGGAGAAAGGGAGAAAACCATAGCCAATAGCCCTGCAACGCGCCCCATACTTGTCCCGCTTCCGCTGAGTCGCAACTGACACAACACGATCAGGTACAAAGTTAGACAACCCAGATTGTGTTAAAGGAGAAGACACCGTCAAGTCAACACACACATCAAGGCCTCTGTCCCAGGAACAAAGTAACACATCTGCAGGTTGAAGAGCTCCGTCGTTCCCTCCAGTCAACCCAACGTCAACCTTCTTTCTTGCAGAAATCGCAGATCGAAAACAAATATCAACAAGGATATCACGAACAACATTATGCCGATGTTTAATACCCATCATCCCAGCACAGGACACTGCATGGTCCCCGAAAATATCCCCATGAAAAACCCTTGAGCAAGCTGAACACGGTGTCAAAACGGAGAATAAAGGAACACCCAGCCGGTAGCAAAGAACACAACGGTAAGCCTTACCATTCATAGTCTAACCCAAACCCGAGATTAGGATCGCCCGCAAGCAGGCAGAGGAATGACCCCCCTGCTTGGACTTCTATAAGGCAACCTAACGTGGAGATAAGGAGAAAGTGGATACTGCAGATGTAGTAACCTTTGTGAAATATATATCTGCCAAATTCTTCATGAGTTTAAGGGCAGCGATCTCACTAGGGTTACTCATAAGGTCAAAGTCCACAATCCCATTAAAAAGACTAAGAGCATCATCAAAGGCTGGTCCCGGATCAACAATACCAGAATTGCGAAGAAGCGTAGCCTGAAGACCAGTAGACTGCAAACACGACGCAAGGAAAGCATAGTGCTGAACATCACGCGCTGAATAAACACCCAGTCCTCCATAAGCAAAAGGAAAGGTGGAAAATCGCCATTGCCAATCACCAAAACCAAGCTCGAAGCAGTGACAATGCGCTCCAAAGAAGCCCAAAGGGCCACATTAAAAGATAGCTGGGCCGCTTCAATAAGAAGAGGGGGACAAGTGCGCATAGCAAAGTAGAGTTTTGAAACCCCAGTACACGCCCGAAGTAGTAACAACTCACATTGGGGATCATCAAGCTTAGCCACAACATCCATTAGCACAATGGTTCGACACTCTTTGCGAAACAAGTTCACCACAAAAAAGTGGAATCCGCACTAACAGGACCACCAAGAAACTTAACACCATGTATTGGACGAACAATATCAGGAGGAAAGACACCCACGAGATGGATACGTGGGTCCTCCGTTGGCTAGAAAACTTCCGTTTTCTCAACATTAACATGGAGGCCAAGACGAGGTCCCTTCGCCAAAATCAACTCCATAACCTTTCCTACCACCAAGGTGTCACCAATAATAGTGCCGTCATCCAAATACCAAGCCTGCAGACATAAGTCAAAAGAATCCCTGATACGACACACCAACGAAGGGAGAACCAAAGCAAAAATAAAGCAAAGGGCCAAGAGGATCACCCTGTTGTACTCCTTGACATGACCATAAAGGTATGCTCCCCATAAAACAACCTAACTGGAGTAGAGTAACAGAATTTAACCTAACGAGAGAGAGTTTGACAACAAAGACGAACCTCACGCAACATAGCCGAACGATCAACCAAAGTGAAGGCATTCTTGATATCCACCAGCAACATAGAGAGGCCAACATTACCACCACGAGCCTCAACCAAACGATTAACGGCATGAAGGATAGCCTCACCACCCGCCGGCACCTCCACACCAAACCGAAGACCTCCTAAATAGCTTCCCAGACTCAGACCAATTAAAGCAGCCCCAACCTTTAAAATCAGGCGCCTCCAAATGGTTCCCACAACAATAGGCCGAATACCACCAGGCTTAACAAGTGGCATGAGAGGAGCACTAGCAATATATTCTCCCAACACAACAAGACATTTTCCAGCGAGAAAGATATTAACCACCAGCGTAATGGAGTCCACCAACTCATCTGAAATAGCAACTGGATGGAGCACCGCTCAAGCATTCCAGAAGGTGCTGAGCACGCAAGCTGTCTCTAACGCATGAAGTACCACGCGAAAAACCCCTAATCTGGTCCAAAACAACGACAGGAGTAACAATAAGGTGATGATCAACGGGGATATCCGGTAAGATAGGAGCCGAAAAGGAAGGGTGCTTAGCTTGTAAATTTGCAAGAGTAGCATCATTGTAAGGGGCAAGACCAGAAGATGAAAGAACCCTAACCGCAGCAGTGTAATGTTCGTCACAATCTTTCTCTTATATTGCTTAATATTACGCTCAGACAAATCATGGTCCTCATCAGCATCCAATAAAGGTGGAGACAAATCTAGCTAACATAATTGCTTATTATTATTATTATTGTTGTTGTTGTTGTTATGACCCCCCCTACACACACATATTTGTTCATTAAGTTAGTACATTAATTTGTAGTCGTATACATGTTAGAGAAAAATTTAGAATATATAACTTATTTTTATAGTAACAGGGGATGCTGATTCATGAAATTAGTTGTAAACACAATGGATAATTTAGCAATGATAAGTTGTTAGCAATTAAAATAATCATTTAGTGTAATATGTCATACATGAGCAAAATAATGAAATAAATACTGTAAAATAATCATAAAACCGCATTGTTGCTACTTGGTTTCTCTATGTGATAATCAAATAAAAATTCGTCAAATAGCCCTTTCTTAGTAACAATATTATGTTTAAAGAGATAAATTATAAACACATGAGAGTATTTAGCAGTAAATGATAATAATTTTGTGTAACCCTTTCTGATTTCATTTTAACCCACAACTGTTTGGTTTAAACCCTTCAACACATGAATTCATCCCTCTAATAATGTATGACTTAATCAGTATAACATCTGATTTCAACTCTCAATATCAATTTTTATATTCAAATTTCAATATTTCAGTCAAAGTCACATAATCAAATAAAACCAAGAGATTATCACAAAATATTCTTTAAATATTAGGTTAAAAAAATAAGGTTAATTTTTATATATTTGTACCTAACACCTATTAATTTTTATACGATTACTTTAAATAAAACTATAGTTTGTAATTTTGGGTATATATGAAATTTTTTTAGTAACAATAACGACTAAATACTAACACTTATTAATAATAACACAAACTATAGTAAGGTTAAAATTGTCCAATTTCATAACATTTTCAAAAGTATATCGATATGGATGTCTGTATAAAAAACATTAAAAAAGAATTTCATTGGTTTTTTTATAATAATTTTTTGATTTGTAGTTTGTATAATATCGTCGAATGATATATTATTCAATTCTTATAAAAAAACATCTCTCTTCATTAATGACGATGACTAGGAAGATGTTATATCTAGTACAAATTGGTATTTTTTTAGTAACGTAATGTATTTTTTTTTAGTAACATAATAGTTAGATTGGCGCCAATGAAATTCATACATAAAAAATTCCGCCTATTTCTTATACATGGCGCCAAAAACCAATTTTTTTCCCACTCACTTTTCCTTCTCATTTTTTTAGCTAATGGTGAGTTGACATTTTTTGATTGGTGTTGTATGTGGGCCAAATATACAACAGTTGTATGTGTATCATCTCCCCTCTCTAGAGTGAATTATTGAAATGCAAACAAAGTGATGACAATCACGTGACATTTCTCTTTTATCTTCCCTCTTTTAATTTTTGCCTCAATCCACGTGCTCATTTCTTCATCTGTCTTCTCTTGTGTGTCAACCTTTAGATTCTTCACTAGATTAGGCCCGTGCGGTGCACAGATCAAAAAAATTATTTGAATGAAATAACTTATTTATGTTATTTATTTCTCCGGACACACTTATAAATTAAATCATAAAAACATATCTATCATCATAAATTACATAAGTAACAAAATATATAAATGAAAGTCAACCAATCTGATCTAATCAAACCATATGCATACGAATTTATATGTCATCTAAGAGTTCGAAATACAAATTAAAAATACTTGTAATTTAATAAATAGAAACACCTTGGAAATACAAAACAATGAAAACATTTACCGACAACTTAGTTCATTTTCGTATAACAAACATCCATATTATTAGTACATGACTTCATAGTTAGGTTGCTTGCACAATCCTTAGTAAAAAAAACACACACACACATACACAAAATAACATTAAAACCTTAAAAAGATAAAAATAATAATAAAAAAAATTTTATGAGAAAGCAATACGTACACAGTTTGGGGAGATGATGATGTCACCAATTCCCTATTTTAGTAATAGTTAATAGATTTTCAATTGTTAGAATTTAAACTTAGTGATAACTAAAACTACTATTGATCAAAGATTAGCATCGGCATACGTGCCAAGGAGAAATGGAGCAAGTATTTAAAAACAGAGGGAGTAATAGTTAATAGATTTTTTGAAGGATAGAAAAAAAAGTTATAAGTTGTTAAATTATTACAAAAATATTATTTAACAAAAAACTAATTCAATTTTTTTTTTTGGTGTTCCACCCGCTTCACCCTTTGGGCTAATCCGGATTCGGGGCTCAATTTTGAGTGGTTAGGTTTCAGTCCCCTCCCAATTGTTGTTGCTGGGGGATCGCACACGCGGTCCTCCCTACCAAGTGCAGCCTCAATCACCACTACACCAACAACCAATTGGTAAAACTAATTCAATTATGAATATTCATAAGATTTCAAATCAACACCATGAATATAAAGTTTTTTTTTCTTTTTCCTATGAACCCCACCATTGTATTTTTGGCTCCATTATTTTATACTCTCCACCATATTTCAACCTTCTAAGTTATAGCTTATTCTCCCTTAATTAAAAGGTCTCAAAATCTTGCGTAACTATTTTAAGTAATAAAACACAAAATATAAAGGAATACAATTATTATAAAGATATTTATTTTTTTGGGTGTTCTACCCAATTCACCCTTAGGGTTAATCTGGATTCGGGGATCAATTTTGGGTGGTTAGGTTCCAGTCCTCTCCCAATTATTGTTGCGGGGATCGAACACGGGTCCTCCCAAGTGCAATCTCAATCACCACTGCACCAACAACCAATTGGTTATAAAGATAATACTACATATATAAAATTAGGAATAATATTATTATAATTGTATCATACAAATATTCCAAAAATAAAAGATTTTTGCTAAAAAAGGAGGGGGAGTCTTGGAGGGAAAAAAACAGCACCAAGAAGTGACACGTGTCGTTCCTAGTGTCTGTTTTTGTATTTTGTTATTGATGATTCTACATTTAGCTCTCGCATCATTTTCAATTTTTTTCAATTGAATTGAATTTTCTTCCTAAAAGATTATTTTAAAGAGAAAGAAAATGTAGTTTTTAAATTTTTTCAATGAGAAAAAAATATTAAAATAAATAAGTGGAGTAATGATGCACAAAGAATAAGAAAAATTAGAGGGTAATTTTGGCACTTTACCTAATAAATATAAAAAATAAAAATAAATAAAAAAAGGAGGGCAAATGGGTGATTTTCAAGGAACATTAAATGATAAAAAAGGAAATGAGAATTATATTTAGGAACACTAAAAATGAAAATGGAAACTATATTTAGGGACGGAGGGAGTAGTTGACCATTGGATCAAATTGCGTTATATAGTGGCCTAGTGGCATTTAATTCGAAAAACAATCTATTTTAAGTTCTTAAGACGTTATTGACATGTTTCAAGTATGTTATAAGAGGGGACTTGTTTATGAAGAGTCGCATGTAAATTAACAAAGGGTCAGGTGACTAACATATACCCAGTAACTACATAAGTTTTGAGTTGGTGAACTTGCATGTCGTCAGATTCTTATCATGGTTAATTAAAAGGATTTAAATTGTCAAACTTGAATGTGCAATGCTATAAGTCTCTATTTGACAATAGCTGTTGATGGAGTAGGTTTAGGACATGTTCCTGTCAAAAAAAAAAAAGGTTTAAGACATGTTCGGCAATATCCTTGAAGTATTCAATTGTATTGACTTTGTTACAATCTAAAATTATGAGTAGGTTTTATCAAATAATGGTGGATATATAATAGCTCCATTTCATAAATAACATAACATATGCATGTGTTTGACCTCATAACATATAAATGATGACTAACATCTAAGATCCAACATCTACCTCGACCATTTACAATTGGTTTTAGGTTAGAATCCTCCAAGGCATAATGATGCATGTAGGTTTTTTTTTTTTTTTTTTTTTTTTTTTTTTTTTTTAATGCAAACTTGTGCAATGGCCCATTCTTATCAGCCATCTTAATGATAAAAGTTTTTGAAGTAGAAGTTGAAGCTTAATTAAGATAGTAGAATTTTTTCATATACTTAGTTTTAATGAGAACATACATGTTTTGAATCTTTTGATAATTGCCAAGAAAATCAAATAAAAGTCAATTATTAGTTACAATTACGACAATCACCCCAATTCAATTTACAATTGGCCAATCAATTTTTCAAAAATCAATAACTTTTTAAAAGTTTAATTAAGAAAATTTAAGTTATTGATTCTAACCAAAATCAAATCTTATTGTTGCTATCGCTATATATTACGAAGTATTATTATTATTATTATTATTATTATTATTATTATGTATCAACTAATAGAATGGTACTACTCCATAAAACATCTTTACTATTTCTTGCCTGGACAAGCTTCCTAAGCAAATATTCCTTCCAATTATTGCCACCTCAAATTAATAGGAAGTATTTCTCTACTAGCATTAAACAATAATACTCGTAGCTCATAGACTTTCGTATGACACATTCCAAATATTTGGTCTTATACGTTACGAAGTACCAAAGTTGATGCTCGACTACTTGACGCTATATCATTGGCTTTATTGCTCTAACAAGTACCCAATAACTATATTTAATAGGAACTTTTTTTTTTTTGTTTTATTTTTGGGTGTTTGAAACCCCAGGGACATTAACACGATCATAAGCACTCAAAAATCCTTCTAGAGCACTATAGGTATGATTCGCGAATCTTTATCAACGAAACTAGTTAGCATTCACATTTATGTTGTAGATTTGGAGGGTTGATTATCAATTCATTATTAGATGAGGTCACTGAGTTTCAAGTGTGAATAAAACATTCATAAATCTATATAGTCTACTAGCTTAGGAGACTTTAAATGGTTGGTTGCCAATTGACTGCATTTTAAATACTATTTGTAGAACTTTTACACTAAGTACAATATATTTATAATAATGTAAGTTTCTAAATTTCTTTATCATTATAAAGTTCTTTTTCGCCGCATTGTTTGTTTAAAATGCAAGTGTCTAATATTGTACTATACTGATAGTTGATAGTTTGTAGCATGTATGTTCCATATTATATCAGAAAAGTGACTGAGTATAGGGCAAGTAACATTACTTTGTGTAAAGTCTTCGTATTATAATGCGAGAAGAAAAGGTAATGTTTCGGTTAGAAATCAATGGGACCTTAAGAAGGTCCAAACTAGAGGGGAAAGTCTGTCTCGGTCCAATTAGCAGCGGAGCCGAGGGTTTCCTGCACAGCAAATACACGTAAACTAGCCCCGGGGGTGTAGCCGAGGAAGGCCCCTCCGATGCTAAAGTCAGTATATTTTAGAGAGAGAAAGCTATGCAAGATATTAGTTGCTTGAAGCTTTTTTTGCATGAGAGAGAATGGACCAAATGAATGGCTTTTATACCTTGACATTATGGAGTATGGATTGGGCCGGAAGTCAATTGGGCTTGCCAAGTTGACTGGGCCGTTGACTGACCTTAGCATGATTTTGGAGGATGTTGACTTTTGCTTTGGGCTTGTAATTTGAGTTATTTGGACTAGGCCCAATTGAATTAATGAAATTGGACCCAAACAGGTAATAAATTTTTTTAGGGTAAGATATTAAGTTGTTTGCATGTCGATTATAAAATAAAAATGTCAATAACTATTAGATATCTAATAATTAGCCAATAAAATGTGACTAGATAATTGTACTAGAAATGAGTATTGTAAGGGTCATTGAAAGATAAAATTGCGTTATCACAAAAGTTGTGGCCTCGTAGGTTGTAGGTGTTCAAAAGCATATTTTCCATGCCCATTTTTTTTGTTGTGCCATATATAAGACTTACAATATTTGAAATTTATACTCCCACTATATCTGAATAAGTTTATCACTCTGACTTTTACACTATTTAAATACTAACTTTAACTTGATTTTTAATTAGCTAATATATTAAAACCAAATGTTATAATGTAAACTTTTGTTAGATTAGTTACAAGGTATATTTTCATAATATCAGATTATTATAAGTTAAACTAATATAAAATTAATAATACTCATGGTCAAAGTTGTGCCAACTAAAATGATAGATTTATTTAGAAATAGAGAGAGTAACATACTCGGAATAATAATCTAAATACAATAATAAGATTGTATGTGGTGTACAATTTTTTCTCTCTACAAGACATTCATTGGGGAATTTGTTATACTGGTAGAAGCGTAAGAAATAAGCACAAGTGGCTTACAAGCTTACTAAGCTTTTCAACTTTAATACCTCTCTCTTAATCATAAAATTTCACTAATAAGGATTTTTTTTCTTCTATTAATAGGGAGTAAATTAGCAGGATCTTGTCAAAGCATTTTAAAAGTAAAGTATTGAGTCAAATTCGTAGCTTGAAAAGATGTGATAGAAGAGTAACAAAATAATTCCAGTGTTTCATAAAATTGCAACACTTTGTTCAAAAAGCTCTCATACATTTTTAGTCTAAGTATTGCAACTTTATTTATTTATTTTAATGTTATATAAAAAAAAATAAAAAATAAAAAACCTCATTAATGACTAAAGAAATGTTTTTTTGCATGCATGTATTGTTTGGCTTATTCCATGACATGATTGACAAGAAACATTAATTCATGAGTGGGGATGATTGGAATCCAAGAGATTTTCTCATTTGTGGATTTTTCATGACATGAATAAAAATAAAAGTTCATTATCGAATGTGAATGATCTTATTAATTGCGTAACTTTCAAAATTCATGACGTCTATATTTTGGTAATTTAAAATTGTTAAAATTGTATACTCTTATCTTTTTTCTACAAAATTAGTCTCTACCTCTAGTAGAGGGCCTCTAATCATGAGATGACTCTAATAAGATTATTTTCATTATTTATATACAAGTGTACTTCGTATTGCCTAGTTAAGTACTAGAACTACAAATTTATTCCATCCTTTCTTATAAAAATCCTAGATTTCTTCAAGTGTTGAAGTAATCTAACAATCTTTTTTGTGTATTCTGAAATCTAAATAATGTGTGAGTTTGACATAAAAGACTCTAAAAGTGTGTCTTCATCACATGAAAATCCCTCAAATGGGAAACATTCTAACATGAAACAGGAGGGATTACAATCTAAACAAAACTTTTTCAAGGAGTTTAAGGATGGCTTTGAAGAAACCTTTTTTTCGAGTAATCGAATTAATTCTTTAAAGGGTGATCAGTCACATTTTAAGAAGTTTATTTTAGTCTTACAAGCTGTTTTCCCTATCCTTGGATGGGCAAAATCATACAACTTTTCGAAATTTCGAGGGGACCTTCTTTCAGGAATCACTATTGCTAGCATGCAAGTTCCTCAGGTAGAATCAATTTTCCACTAGAAAATGACTTGTAACTTTGTAAGATACTCTTGTTTTGTACTATAAATTTTGACAGTTTTTCTTGTTTGATAACTAATAAACAGGACATTGCATACGCAAAGCTCGCGAATTTGGCTCCTCAGTATGGTTTATGTGAGTTACCTACTTGCCTTCTGTTGCTAATCATACTGTAGAAAAACTTAATCAGGAAAGAAAAGTTCTAATCGCGCTATCTTGCATACTGTACTGCAGACAGCAGCTTTGTTCCTCCTCTGATATACGCTGTGATGGGAAGCTCAAGGGAGCTGGCTATCGGACCTGTGGCAATGGTGTCTCTGATTATGGGGACTATGCTGCAGAAGGAGTTTGATCCTGTCAAAGAAGCTGATGACTATCGACGTCTTGCATTCACAGCTACATTCTTTGCAGGCATCATTCAATCTGCTCTAGGACTCTTAAGGTATGCATGTGTTCTCATGACGCATGATCTTTGTTTAGTTATATGAATGATATGCGTTGAAGCAGAAGCTAACAGTTTTTGGATAAATTCAACATACTCCCTGTATCCCTATAATATAGGCCACAACTTATAAGGAGATTAGATTGCGAGTAATTCATATATCTTTAAGGGCCGGAAGGAGTACTATATTGACCTGTTCTTATTATGGTTTCAGGTTGGGCTTCTTAGTGGATTATCTATCTCATGCTGCAACAGTTGGTTTCATGGCTGGAGCAGCCATAGTTATAGCCCTTCAACAGCTTAAAGGCTTACTAGGAATAAAGAAATTTACTAAAAAGACAGATATTGTCTCTGTTATGCACTCAGTTTGGAGTGTAGTTGAACATGGAGTAAGTCTAATTGATAGGACTAACTTCTTTATAATTCTTGCTATCATTTATTAGTGCCTTCATAGTGCTAATTTTCTCTGATTCTTGGTCATTTTGACAGTGGGATTGGCGAACAATCGTTCTAGGAGTATCATTTGTGGCATTCCTTCTTGCTGCCAAATACATTGTAAGATTTTTTTGGCTCTTAAGGCTGTTTAATTCATTGTTTTTTATACTATACTTTTTGATCAATTTTACAAGTAATTCGTATTTACTTAGGGAAAGAGGAACAAAAAATTGTTTTGGGTTTCAGCAGTTGCTCCGCTAGTCTCTCTGATCCTCTCCACATTCATTGTTTACATCAGCCGTGCTGACAAACATGGTGTTAAAATTGTAAGTGATCAACCAATTAATCATATTAAGCACCCGAACTCCTTCATCTCTGTACATTTATCTGGTAACACAACCCTTTTGATTCATTTTTTTCAGGTAGGACATATACCTAAGGGTGTTAACCCATCATCAGTTGACGATATATATTTTTCTGGAACCAATCTTGCTAAAGGCTTCAAAATTGGTGCTATTGTTGGTGTAATCGCGCTAGCTGTAAGCATCTCCAATCAGCCTATACATATATATACTATCTTTTGTCTATAAGTGTAGAAGACACTTCATATACATATCATAAAATCAGTTTACTGCATAGTCAGCATGTTTTTCGGTCTTTGTTCCTGTAGGAAGCACTAGCTATCGGGAGAACATTTGCAGATATAAGAGGCTATGAGCTGGATGGAAACCAAGAAATGGTAGCACTCGGAGCCACAAATGTAGTCGGCTCCTTGACATCTAGCTATGTTGTCACAGGTAAGAATTTCTTCCAAAAAAAGAAAATTGTAATAGTTCAGAATGAGTTTTGATCAGCAAACATCAGCTCTTATAGCAATTGATCCCTTCTTTTAAATTTTATTGAGCACCTAGCTAAATTTGCTCGCGTACAGGAGGGTTTGCCCGCTCTGCAGTAAATTATATGGCTGGTTGTAAGACAGCAGCCTCCAACATTGTGATGTGCTTCATAGTACTATTGACTCTCATGGTGATAACGCCTTTGTTCAAGTATATCCCAAATGCCATACTTTCTTCTATCATCATATCTGCTGTGCTTGGTCTGATTGACATCAAAGAGATCATACGAATATGCAAAATTGACAAGTTTGACTTTGTTGCTTGTATGGGTGCCTTCTTCGGCGTAATTTTTCACTCAGTGGAGATCGGCCTGCTGATAGCAGTAAGAATGATACATCAATAAATTTATTTTTTTCACCCAGATGAAAATTTATTCAGCTTTAAGAGAAATTTTGTAATCAGGTCTGCCTATCAATCTTCAAGATCATGTTCAGGATGACGCGTCCACAAACTACAGAACTCCGAAAGCTTCCTGGCTCTTCTGAGTATAAGAATATTCATCAGTATTCTGAGGCAAGAATGGTTCCAGGTGTTCTAATTATCAAAGTTGACTCAGCAATCTACTTCGCCAACTCTAACTATATCAGAGACAGGTACACAACTACACATTCCGCCATCATATAACATGGTTTAGTCATTTCAAACACTTTCTTAGGGTCAATTACCTAGCTAGTCCACTGATGCAGGATAATGAAATGGCTGAATGAGGAGGAGGAACAGCTTGCAGACAAGAACCTCCCCGAAATCAAACATCTTATAATTGATATGTCATGTAAACATCTGATAAAACTCCCGAATATCTTGTTCCACAACTTCTTTTACCCTGGCTTTCAATTAAGGAGTATTTCTGAAGATATTTTTATATTTTTACTGGTTGCAGCTGTTGCAGATATTGATACCAGTGGTACACATGCCCTTGAAAAGTTATACAAGACCCTTGAAAAGAAAATTGTGAAGGTAAACACACAAACATGGCGCAAAGTTCTGATTTGATGTCATCAAATTAATGATCCATGCACAAAGCTCTAGTTTGAACTAATCTTAATGATCTATGTGTTTTCGCGTTTGCAACAGCTTGTAATAGGAAGTCCAGTGCAATTCGTAGTTGACAAACTCCATTCATCTGGGTTAGTCAAGTTAATTGGAGAGGATTATATCTTCACATCAGTCGCAGATGCTGTACTTACATGCTCATCTGCAACACAAGAACCATGAGCTCACCTTTGTGCTCAAGTCATCTTGTCTTTACTTCTAGAAAAATTACAATTCCCTCTCTCCGGGACTAATTTGTCCCAGTTTAATGGTCCTTCTAACAGAAACAGCTCCAAATGAACGGGGAAATGATAAGAGTACAAAATCGGCATTCATTATTTCACAG
This sequence comes from Chenopodium quinoa, assembly GCF_001683475.1. Classification (NCBI taxonomy): domain Eukaryota; kingdom Viridiplantae; phylum Streptophyta; class Magnoliopsida; order Caryophyllales; family Amaranthaceae; genus Chenopodium; species Chenopodium quinoa. The sequence continues at coordinate 22,253 of NW_018743910.1, read as the reverse complement.
GCAAATTAAACCCGCATTCTTACTCTCATATCTGTAAGGCAGAAATTATTCAGCATGATTACAAATATTTTTAGAAAAAAAAAAAAAGAAGCTAAAGCTCATGTAAGAACTTGGCTTCGAATGCTCATGTTTTTCCTTCGCATGCTAAACACATTGATAAAATTGAACTTATATATATACGAGTAGAAGACAAATGGATCTTACAATCACAAATCTCTAAAGCAAAAGATAGATCCAATCCTAAAAACTATCACTAAACTGAGATTGAAACTTTGGAATGGAATATGATGTCATTTAGCTAAATGCAACTGAAAACTTCCCAGAATTAATAACATCTCATTACCAATACAAATTCTGCAAATCTCCGACAAAAATGCAAACACGGCCATCCCACGCTTGAACTATAATCTAAAAACACCACCATAGACAAATGTCAACCCAATAAAATCTCAAACACACCAAAATTATGAGGCAGCAGCAACTTGCTTCCTTGGGGCTGCTTGCGTACCTGGTTTGACAAGCAGATTAGTAAGCCATTGGGAGGAAATATGTAACAAAATAATCATATAGGAAATTTTTTGGGGCTAAGATGAAAACAATACCTTCTCTGAAACCAGTCTTAAATCTCCTGGGGACATTACGAAGGTACCTCATCCTACCAGTTCCTGTTGTCTTTCTCCTGATTGCCTTCATACTCCAGTTATCTGCAATGCAACACAAAAGGGGCAAAGTTAAGAAAACATTGCAAAACAGAGGTTGAAGTTGAGACACCAAATATCAAACTAGATTTGGATGAAAATTGATCACTAATTTCGACAAAAGGAACAAGCAAACAAATTTCAGGGGACTACAATCTTCCCAACTCAGAACTTACAAGCAACCGAACAAATATATTTGTCAAACCACCCTATTCCAAAGTCATCCACACATTCCAAATCATCGATTTACATCTACATTGGAGCACGAAGCTGATGAAACCTAAACTTTTCCAGCAAGCAAACAAAGACCATATATTAAACATGATCACATGTAGAACAATGCTTTCACTTGGTCCAACATCAACAAACTAATTCCTAAGTTCAATATGCCAGGGTTTATAATTGAGGAAATAGAATCACAGATTCAATCCAAACAATCTAAGGAAGCATTCCATGTTCCGGTAACTGAATAAGCTAGCAACACACACTACAGTTTATTCGACACTTCGGATACAAAAAAATCAATACCCCGCGACTATTGAGTGCAGCACAAGAGCATAGTGCCTTCAATTCCCCATCATGTCCAAGACAAATAAAATGCAACACTCAATTGAGAAAATAGGATTACCATAACAAACCATCTCAAACCAACCCGGACAATAGTTCCGCATTCCGGTGACAACACTATCGGTGCAATCAACAACTCCGGAGAACATTAAAGCACTAATTCCCAAATGTCATACATAATTGTCACTTTTCCACAGTCCTGCCTCCCAAACAATTCACTCAAATACTCATCAATTTGTCCTGAAATTTGGATAATTCTCAAATGTGATTGATACTCATCAATTTGTTCCAAAACTTGGATGATTCTCAACTGTGATAAACATCAAACTACCCAAATTAGCTAAAATCTTAATCAATCATACAATCAATTACACAAACATCACAGAATTCGCAAAATTATGCACAAGTAAGCATAATTCGACACCAAATCAAGCAAATTAAAGCTCAAAATCACTCCCAAAAAAATCAAACAAAATGAAAATCATGAAGAAAGATAACTAACACTTCCTCTTGCGAGCAGCAGGAAATCCACAACCAGAGTAACGACTCTTCTGAAGATGAAAACTGCGACGGCCACACCTCACACATAAAGTGTGAGTCTTGTTCCTCCTCTTACCAAAACTCCCCGTTCCCTTCCCCTACAAAACCAAATCCAAAACCAAATTCAGCAAATAAGAAAAAAAAAATCATGTCTTGACTTGTGGTCTTAATTAGTACTTTAGAAATATCAAGTTTTACAAATTTTACTAATATATGTAAATCTACAATTAAAAATGGGCATTGATAAACGTGTCCAAAAAATATATACTCCGTTATTTAATAAAAATGATTTTTTTTTTAAATATTAATTAATCCTCACAAAATTCCATAACTAATTCACCTTGAATAAACCACATGAAAAACGTCGAATGTAAGTAATGTACAACCGTTTATCATATTTATTCATTTGCACAAAAATAAGTAAATTTGCTTTGCACTTTTCACTTAATTTTGCTCATCTACTTGGAATTAATAAATGGTCAAACGAAAGGTAGTAAGATCACAATTGATTAGCTATCTATTCTGAAGTAATCTGACATGATAAAACTATGAAGAGGTTTAAACTCACAAGGCCTTACACACAATGTACTTGGTACTTCACATTGTTCATAGCAATAGTTGCATGCACAAACACATTGCAATTCACAACAAAATGATCCTCTAAAAGTTACCCAATGAAGGCAAGAGTGCAAAATTAGTAACCTAAAAATACTTCGTAAAGAATTCTTATTTCTATATCATGAAGAGAAAATAGTACTAGAAAAAAAAAAAAAAAAAAAAAAAAAAAAAAAAAAAAAAGTGTAATGAGAAATTACAAGTCTAAAGGATTAGCAAATACTATGGTATCAGAGCTACTTCTATGTAACTTTATAATTGATTAAAGATGGTTGCTTATGCTGTTATACAAGAATGAGAAGGCAGGTGTGTTACAGCATATTCAATTAAACGGACCATGCTTTGGGTGGAAAATAAGTGCCCGCAGAGTGATAATCTTGAAGGAAACAAGTTTTGAGCAAGTACTTAGTTTTGTGTATCCAAGCCATGCTGCTTAAACAATCTTTCAAGTTTCAACCATCATAGATCCTGGCTCAACGCCTCAACACTATACCCATGACAAATTATTGATGAGATGACAATGCATCTTCAATTTTTAGTGCTTCAGCCAATAGTTCCGTAATTGTGCCATGTGCAACAATATTTCATCTCGGCCTTGATTGGTGACACTGCTGGTCATTATCCAAGGAGGTGCTGCTTCAAAGAACTCACGTATCAATTCCTGAAAATCTTGTACATTCTCTTCTGGCCTTTTACCCCCATTTTTCTTCTTTTTCCTCTTGTCGCATTTGGTGAACACTATTGTCATTGGAATCTGGAAATGGATGAAGACACTGTAAGTTATCATAAGCTTTAATCATCTCAATAATCAAAATCACTGTGGCAGGGAAATTAAACGTATGTCGAAGTCATACTATCCAGATGCCTCAGCCCTGTACACATCACTTAGTTGTTGTCTTTATATGATATTTGATAACAATAACGTGCAATGTTCCATACTTTTTATAACAAAGGAATTAAATTGACATTTGAAGAAACTAAACACAGTAAAGCACCATAGAAACAGAGGGAAATGATTATAGAGCCCCAAGCTGAACATTGAACGTCAGAAGATCTTTCTTGAAAAGCTAATAATGACGATAAGTATCCTTCTTGAGAATTCCAGGAGAAGATACCAACTGTAGGAGTATCTTCCACTATGAAAGAATAAAACCAATTTCTTTACTTTTCTATTTTAAAGTATGAGATAGGAAGACCAACCTTATTTTGACCCAACCAACTCGCATATTCAAGATCAATCTTTTTGGCAGGAATGCTTGCATCAATGAGAAGGAATACTGAAACCAAGGTTGATCTCTGAAGAAAGTAGTTCTTAGTGAACTTGTCCCACTCTATTCGGACTTCCCCTGGGGCAGCTGCAAACCTGTTTAAGATACACAAATCATAAAAAAGATAACCAATATGCACATTTTAAACTGTCATTATTTCATTATAAACAGGATTACAAGTAATGGGCAGGACAAAATAAATGTCCAACAATTTGGAATCTGAGGTTATGCTCGTAACTTTTCATTGGTTTTGGAATCTTCATCTTAGTAAAACTTTGTGAGATTAATCATCAGGCTAGCTAGAGAAACACAGGTATATGAATATCAGCATATGAGGAAGCATAAAAATCCTAAACACATAGAAAGCACAACATGCCATTTACTGACCAGCATAATTGGTGGCAGCAGAGCACAGAGCAACATTTTGAAGACATGTAAACGTCAACAGAATGAACACACTAGCAGTATTGAAAAGGTGAGTATTAAATTGGAATTCCTAGAAAGAGAATGTGGCCATGGAGGAAGGGCACAAACTGATAGCTTATGCCAGGAATAAATGTGAAAAGATAAATGATAGCATTCCACAATAGCAACTGTCAAGAGTACTGAGGTGGAGCTGGGAAGATATTACCAAAAGTTTAATATCCAGGCAATACATACCCATATCCAGGCAAATCCACCAGAAAGTCATTTACACAATACATACCCATATCCAGGCAAATCCACCAGATACCAGCTATCATTGATCCGAAAATGGTTAATCAATTGAGTCTTACCTGTAGACAATGATGAACAAAAACATTAGAATCACATGAACTTTCAAAGTCTAAGAAAACAAATGGGAAAACATTCAAAATCTAACTTTTACTTAAGTAGAACAAACTAAAGTGCAAGCATAATTCGAGTAAATCTGCACATATCAATATTGTTGTTTTAGCTAGGGTAAAAATTTTGCTCTTTTTGAAGAAAAGAGAGTTAATAGGATAACTATTGTATGGAAAAGTTACTCCAAACAAGAAGTCTTACAGATGGAGACTCGACATAAAATTAACAAGCTCAGGATCATGCTGCTGGCCTGAGTACTAGACATTTGAGGATCTGAGCTCATTAATCACATGAATGTTTCATCCACAAAAAAAAAAACACATAAGGATGCAATAAAACACTTCGAGTACAGAGTACTTCTTTTTAAACTGCATTGAAAAAGTTGCTATATAGTCAATAAAGATGTGCACTTGATGGAATTTAAGTTGCCACCAACAAAGCTACATACACTGCTATCTCTGGGAAACAACTTTCCATTGAATCACCACCATCGCCTAATATTCAGACGGTCTGACCATAGACTTTTATTAAGCTGCCCACCAAATATACCCAAGAAAATTGAAAGTTACATATCATAGGTATTAGGCACACCAATACTGGGTCTTAACAATGTTAAAGCAAGACTTTTTCACCCAGCAAGTGAACTGATAACTCAATGACTAAATTAGGTTCTATTATTCTAGTAAAGTAAGCCCAAAATCAACACATCCCTGCTAATTTCTCATTGCAACAACACTTTATTCATCATTTCTGCATTGAATCACATACGAAACAAACAATTGAATTACTCCGTAGTTAAATTTATAAAAAGCAACAACGTCAACTATGTACTCCTTTGAGTCCCTTTCATTCATATGACTCCTCACTATAAAAGAATACCAATGCAATACAAATTATAACCAAATTCTTAACTTTCAAAGCAGGGATTCAATTCGAGGTCTTGGGTACCACCCCGGGACTTTAACCAACTAAGCTAGCTAACATCCACACGAAATACTTTATCAATGTGCAATAAATTAAAGAAATTAAGGAAACTATGAATTTAGAAAAGCTAAGAAATTCAACTAACCAGGCTTCTTAGAAGTAAGGGCAAGCTTCTTTCTCCGAACAAGGGAATTAAGAAGCGAAGATTTACCCACATTAGACCTTCCAACAAGGGCAAATTCAGGCAACCCATCAGAAGGGCATTCCTCAGTTTTCGCACTACTCTTGACAAACTCAGCGTTTATCACTTGAGCATTACTAGCATACTTGCTAAGCACAATGTTAGACCCCTTCAAAATTCGAGCACTCGAAGCCGAAACCGAACCCGAAACCTTTGATATTAATGAAGAAATGTCAGTTTCTGGGGGCACAAACAGCTTATCTACAGAAATCTCAATCTGGGGTTGATCATCATCAATATCATCAATAATTGATTGTTGCGGGATTAAATTTGGGGATTTAGGGTTTTGGGTAGGGAGAACTGGGGATAATGAAGAGAAAAGAGAGTAAATTGGGGACTGGCGAAATTGAAAGAGGTATTGATTGAAATGGGGTTTTGGGGTTTTGGGTTTTAGAGGGAGGAGAAATTGGGTTTGAAGTTTGGGGAGATGAGATATTATCATCCTATGTTCTGAATTGGATTTTCTCTTTGTTTTCCAGGTTTAGAATATGATTGTGCAATGAAGAAGATGAGGGAAATGGGGTGGTGTAGATTACAGAGACAAGAGTGGGTTCATTACTTCATTTTAGTTTGGCCTGTTAAGAGTCGTTTCGTTGACGTTAATAATTGATGAAAATGATCTGATATCATTCCCCCCCCCCCCCCCCCCCCCCCCCCCCCCCCCTCTTTTTTTTTTTTTTTGGGTTAAAAAGGTAAATATATTTATTAAGGCCCAACAAGGCTCACAGTAGTAGCAGTAGGAGTAGCAATTAGGGGAGCTAGGAGTTCAGCATAGTTAAAGTTTACACACATATGTTCCATACATAACATATTAATAATACCCACATCCGGGCTTTGAATACTAGAGGGAAGGGATTAGCAGCTGGCTTCCACAACACCTCATGCCCACCAGGCACCAGACCAGCTTGGGACGCTAGAAGGTGGGCTTGAATTACCTTGCCTCTTGGAAGACACTGAACATTCAGCCCCTGTGTCCTTGTTATGAACTCCCTGCAAACACTTGCAATGTTAAAATATTTATCTCTAATTTTAGGAGCACCCACAATACTTGTAACAACAGTTCTAGAGTCAGAGCATGTGTTCACATCACTCAAATTCTGACATTTAACCCATGCAGTAGCAACTAAAATAGCAATAAACTAAGCAAAATTGGCATCTTCGAACTTGGACTTCAGTAAGAAGCCCCCTTACCACTCCTTAGAAGTGTAGCAATACCTCCAACACCCACCTCATGGTATGTTGGTTGAAGGGGGTATCAACTAGAATAACAAATTGAGAAGGATGAGGGGGATGAATAAGTTTGCTAAAGGGATGAGCTGGTGATATCATTTCCTTTGTTGTAGTTTGTTTGTCACTTTTTTCATTTCTTTTACCCATTTTATTTTCGAGTTTACCCAAAATTAGTCTACTTTGATACCCTACCCCCCCTTGACTTTTTCATTCCCTTTCTTTAGCCACCATACCCACCACCATTCCACTCGCCGGAACTCACCCAGCCAACTCACCAGACTAGCCACACCACCCCAACTTCTCGCCGGAACCGAAGCACCTCCCCCACCTCTTGCCGAAACCCGTCGCACCTCCCCCACCTCTCCCCAAAAACCTTCCACCAGCCACCCAAAACCCTAGAAACCACTCTCCCTCCACTTAAAATTGTCGCCCGACCCTCTCACCACCCTCCAACCCCTAGCGGCTTGGGGAGGTAATCGGGGAAGAAGAATATTTTTTTTTTAATTTTTCTTTTTTTTTAATAAATTTTTTTTAATTAAAAAAACCAAATAGAAGGTGATGCATGGCAAGTCACCTTCTAAAACTAGTTACCAATTTCACAAACCGGTTTAGGGACTGTTTTGAGCTGATAGGGGTCAAAGGTGGGATTGTTTCCCGATTTAAAAAATGTGGGATTGTTTTGATCTGAGCAGAAATATCAAAGGTGGGATTATTAGTTTTCATTTTCCCTTATAAATATAATATTTTCTTATAGGTAAAAAATGTCGAATACACCTTTTTTTTTTTTTTTTTTTTTTTGAGGACAAAGCAAAGCTTCATTAATTAGATGATAAAATGTTCGAAAGTACATAGGGGGAGATATCTTTTCGACAATGATTCTTCCAAACTTGCTCCACACCAAACGAAATTATTCTAGCTAAATGATGCGCTACAATTCTACAAAGTTACCTTCCCGTTTGACATGGGGCCAAAGAAATGAAGCTAAATAAGTGTAGAACGTCGAAGCTTTTTCAAGACGATCCATGACGACTTTGCAATCGGACTCAAGTTCGACACTCATGAGACCATACCTCTTCCCTAGCTTGGTTGCACGCATGGTTTGTTGTTCTTTTTTTTAAAAAACAAAAAAAAAAACAGTGGAGTATATTATTACATATTTACATGACAAAAAAATTTAAATTTTATTCATGATTTATTATTTTTTTATTTTAAAATAAATTATGATTTTATTTTATCTCATTTGAAATATTTAGAAAAAATAATATATATATATATAAATAAAGTAGGCATTTTTTAAGAGCATTCGGCGCGCCACATAAGCAAAGGTATATTTTCGATCAATTAAAAATTAGTTTCCTATTTTATTTTGGAATTAAAAAATCCGTTTGCCACCTAAACAAAAGTGACGAATGAGATTTAAGAATTTTTCCACGTAAGTAAAAACAAAGAATATTGATTTATTTGGATTTAATATATTTAAAAAACTAAAAATTATCTTTTAACATAATCATCTCTAGATATAGGACTTCTATACCTACTATTTTTTATGAGATTTTATTTAAGATTTAAATTATTAAAAAAAATTATCTTATGAAATTAATAGTTGTATCTAATCACCCGATCAATAAGATGATTTTATCTAATTTTCCTCATTGGCATTTAATTTTTTGTCCATGAATGGAACACGTGTTTTTGAATTTTTACCTTAAATTCTCGTATGGGTATTTTTTTTTTATATTAGGTTGTATATATAGACATATACTCTTTCTCGCAGCTAATGTAGATTAAGAGAAATCATAACCTACAAAACTTGTGAAATCTCCATCCCAAAAATCACCCCAAGTATGGCTAACAAGAATGGTGAAGAAGACAGAATAAGCGCACTCCCAGGCGCCCTTTTGGTCGAAATTCTGTCACTTCTCCCACTGAAATCCGCCGCCGCAACCTCCGTCTTATCAAAGCGGTGGCGCCACCTCTGGACTCAACTCACCCACCTCTCCTCCGACGGCGATAATCCCCCATGGAAGCTCTCACGGGGGTCTGCCATTACCACCGGCTCATCTGAAGGCATCGCACTCCCCCGCTTCTTCGTCGACGGTAGTAATTCCCCAGGGTATATTTCACGGTGGTCTGCCGATGCCGATGCCGAATTCCTAAGTCCCGAGCTAACATTCATACGATTTACGACCTAATGAATGTGCTTTTTGTGAGACATCTAACAATCCAATGGATGCAAGACTAGTCTCACGTGTTTTGATCATTGCCGCCCTAAGTTGAGCTTTTGTGTAATTTAACTAGATTAAGTACGAGTAGAATGGTTATTGTCAACCCTTTGGTTTTCCTTTCTCTATTCTTTTATTTTGCAAGAAATGTTTTGTGCATTGTTAATGTTCTTTCTACACCTTTTGTGTAATTTAACTAAATTTTTTATGCATTGCTAATGTACTTTCTACACCTTTTGCAAGAAATGTTTTGTGCATTGTTAATGTTCTTTCTACATTACCTCCGAGAAGTTATTTTAGCTCTTTGATTATAGGGGACATCTTTCTCATCACTCACAATCAGGTTTCAATTCGCTACTTGATAAGTTATGGTTCTTATTGTTTGCACCATTTACTTTTACTATGGCATTACTAATATGAATACAAATTTACATGCGATGTATGGTTTTTTATACCATTGTATCAGTGGGTATAACTTGTATATCCCAGAGAACAGAAAAAAACGGTTATGCTGGCTTGAGCTGCACTTGTGCTTCACCTGATCAGCTCCACTTTTGTCATACGATCATACCTTGTTAGTAAAATGTCAATCTATCAATTGACAACTGAAATACAGCAGCGATAGTTACTTTAAGGTATGAACGATTGTTTCTTACTACAAAATTATGAAACTTTATTTGTGTGTTACACCGTAAGTTGAAAATTTTAAAGGACATAAACTGACTAGGAGGAAACAAATTTCAGGCTTGCTTTTTAGCCTTTTAAGTGATGCATTTTCTACTGTTTGTTCTTGGTTAAGGAGGATCGACAACTTCTAATCATATCTTAACATTTGGACAGCTTATAGCCTATGTGAATAGTGATACCTAATTTAGGCCTGCTCTGTTTATTCTGTTGAAATACCGCAACTTAATGCTGACTGGAACAATGAGTCCCTGATATCACCCTGTTTACATTATTATTATTTTCGGGTATCTGAACTGGTTTGGCCTGAGCATATGATTGGTGAGCTTTTCAACCCTTCCTAGAAGGTTGGAAAAGCATACACAGTGATGCTAATCACAGGCTGTTGTTGGGATTGTTCAGGCGCGTTTGTGCTTAAATCTGGTTTGTATATTCAGATGGCTTGATCGTGGATACGAGCATAACCTCTGGCTCCTGTTTTCTGGTGATATTTGTAACCTTTCTCCTCTCACCGTTGATATCATATATATGTACTTGCATGTAGTTGGTGGTTTGTTACCCTTTGTGAAACTTGTTAGATTTTGCTACCTTCAAGTAATTATAATAAAAGAATAAAAGGGTGGACTCCTTCAAGTCCTGTGGTTTTAATCTTCACACCAAAGATATTATAAGCAAAGGTAAGGTATACAAACATAAAGATCTCTTGGAAAAGACCAACAGCCAGAACCAAATTTTATTTAATAAAAAAAAGAAAGAAAATAAAGTACAAATTCTCAATGAAGTTACAAAAGAAGATAAAGACCCAAAGCTTGATAGAAACCAAATAACTCTTCATTGTCTTCAACAAAAAGTTTGACAATTTGAAGATCCATGATTGGAAATGTTGACATGAAGAGCCTTACCATGACAAGAGAAGGCGCATCAAACCCCTTAAACTCTACCATCCCAATTTGACCAAGAAAAGAATGAATGATGAAAATAAGAAAAGAAATGACACTAATCACACTATTTATAGCCTAAAGTGGATCATTCTGTCTACCTTGGTAAGCATTATACGACACCAATCACACTATTTATAGTCATAACCGGATCATTTTGTTCACGCACTACTCTTAAGTTCAATGAAATAGCATCTATTGTCGTTTAATTGTTATGTTCCTTTGAATTGCATCTTTCAGGATTGGTCTAATAGTTTGGTAGTTCAAAAATTCTCATTTGAAAAGTTGCACTGTGATCTCAATAATCAAATATTCTAAGCTTGAACAGTATATAAATGAACTAACAGGAGATATCGATCATAACATTTATGCACAAAAATAGCTCATGCAATAATCTAATCCGGTGTGTAGCTCAAACCCAAAGACTAGTTCAAAACTTCAAATTGATAATACTTTGTAATAGTTTGTATATGTTATTGATGTTGAAATAAATAGCCTTCTTGTTTCACACTGCTCTCACCAGTGAACATTCACATATTATTTTATATACAATAGAACAAAGTCCATAACTTGTCCATCATCAACATTTACAAGATTTACAACTCCTCATAGAGGCAGAGAGAAAAGGGAGTGAAACACAAACCAAAAAAAAAAAAAAAAAAAAGGAAAATGGCAGAGGGTGTTCTTTTCAACTTAGCTGGAACAGTGTTGGAAGCCGTGGGTAAAGCAGCCATAAAAGAGGCTGCGTCCTGGTGGGGTGCACGAGACGATTTGAAGAAGCTGGAGAACACCATCAAGTTGATCCAAGCTCGAGTTCATGATGCTGAGAGGAACCAGGAAGAGCCAGGCAGAGATTGTGCCATCAAAGAGTGGCTTCGGAGGCTGAGGACAGTGCTTTACCAAGTTGATGACCTGTTTGATCTTGTCCTCACCGTTGACCGGGAGAAACAACAGATGAAAATGAACAAGCAGGTTTGTATTCCTTTCTCGAGATCAGGCACTCTTTGTTTTAACTGGAAAATATCTAGAGAAATCAAGTCTATTCGACAACAACTTGATGAAATCAATTCAGATATTGCTGGCTTAAACTTGAATGCCTATCATGATCATAGAGGTGAACCACAATCACTAAGGGCTCGCTTCATGAGGAATAGAGAATCAGGCTCTCATGTGAAAGAATATGTCACTGGTAGGGAAAATGACAAAAAAATAATTACTGAAATGCTTTTTGATCCAAAATTTGATGGGAAAAGGATTACTGTAATTCCAATTGTGGGGTTTGGAGGTCTTGGAAAAACCACTCTTGCTCAACTGGTTTTTAATGATGAGGGTGTTCAGAACCATTTTGATCTTACTAAATGGGTCTGTGTACCTGAGGTAGGTGATCAAAACACTGTAATTAGGAGAGTTTACCAATGCTTCACCGGTAAAGAGGATTTTGATAGACTCCTATTTAGCGCGATTGAATCATGCATCCTAGAATCGATAAAGGATAAGAAGTATCTTCTTGTCTTAGATGATATATGGGATGAAAGTAAACTTAGCTGGTTGGATCTTCTAAGTTTACTTAAATGTGGTGCAACTGGAAGTAGAGTTATTGTAACAACACGCTCTGCTGACGTTGCAAAAGCTGTTGGGACAACAGAAGCCCACAATCTGGGACTTCTAACTGAAGAAGAGTCCTGGAATCTTTTCAAAAAATTAGCATTCCGATCAGAGCAAGAAGAGAGTAGTAATTCTTATTTGACTCAGTTAGGGAAGGAGATCGTTGATAGCTGTGGAAATATTCCCCTTGCTATCAAGGTTGTAGGAAGCCTTCTTCCTGACATTAGTGAGGAAGCGTGGCGACAAATTAGAGATGCTCGACTCTCAAAGGCAAAGGGGATGGCAGACACAAAGGCAAAGGGGAAGGAAGAAGATGATATCATGAAAGTGCTGAAGTTGAGTTATGACTACTTGCCACCGGCATTAAAGCAATGCTTTGCTTACTGTTCATTGTTTCCAAAGGACTATGAATACAGTAAGAATCATTTGGTAAAACTCTGGATGGCGCAAGGATATTTTGACCAATCAAGCACAGGTATTGGAGAGAAATACTTTATGAAATTGTTGGGAGGAGCTTATTCCAAGGTCCTAGAGAAGATGCTGAAGGGAATTTCAAATGCAAAATGCACGATTTAGTGCATGACTTGGCTCAAGATATAGCTAGTGAAGAGATGAAACAATTGGTCGAGCCTTTAGACCAGATATCTTCAACTGATGAACTTATACATGTGAGTGCTAAATTGGAAAAGCCAGAAGATGGTGGATGGGAAGCTCCAGTGTCGTTGCTTGCTGCTAGGAAGATACGGTCATTGATACTGTTAAGACTCAATGTTAATATTGCTATCAAATCATCATCTCTTGAAATGATGATTTTGAAATTTCAGTCTTTGCGTGCCTTAGACTTAGAGGGTAAGAAGATCTCTGTGCTTCCAAATTCTATAGGGAAGTTGAGACACCTGAGATACCTTAATCTTGCAAGAAATGATCTTATTAAATGTCTTCCTGATAATATAACAAGATTACAGAACCTGCAAAACACTGAATCTTTTGAGATGCTTTAATCTTAGAGAGTTGCCTAAAGATTTTTGTAAAATTGGACAGCCTTAGGCACTTGGAAATTCTTTTTAGCGGTCTAAGAGATTTGCCAACAGGATTTGCGAATATGACAGCTTTGAAAGACTTAGATGTATTTATAGTTGGGAAAAACAATGGTATAGATTCATTGCCACCCTTGAATATTACTGGATATGTGGATATTGAATTCAGCAAGTGGCGGAGTGATGCTGTTGTGGAAGCACAGAGGGCAAATTTGAAGGACAATCAGCATTTGGTACGTCTTAAATTAATGTTTGGATCCATGGAAGTTACTCCTGCAGATTTCGGTTGAAATGGATAGAATGTTACTGTCCTTGCAACTGCCTCCAAATCTTAAAAACATTTCTGTTCAGCAGTACAAAGGAGTTGAGATGCCACGTAGATGGTTAGATGGGTTATCTAAGCTTGTTTTCATCCGTATTGAGTATTGCAGTAATTGCAGAGTTCTCCCTCACATGAGTCAGCAGCCTCATCTCAAAGAACTTTATCTTTCTTCATTTGATAGCTTGGAGTATGTAGAAGATGAAGATGATGTTTCGGTTGGTGATGGAAAGTGTGATTCTGGAGCTCACAATAATGTCTACTAACCCATCCTTAGAAAACTTGCAATTATTGGGTTTGACGTCTCTAAAGGGGTGGACAAGACCATCAAAGGGTGATGATGTTGGTGAGACAAGGCACTGGCTGTTTCCTCGTCTTTTGAAAATGAACGTAGATCACTTCTCCAAGTTGATGTCAATGCCTCTAGCGCCAAAGCTGGAGTCATTAAGGGCTCAAGTAATCAATTGGAAGGTGTTTGAATCCAATCTGACATCAGTTGATGATGAGGAAGCATCTTCTTCTTCGACTAATCTTTTTACTTCATTAAAAGAGTTGGATATTTCTACGATTGAAGATGGACCTACTTCTCTGACAATCAGTAATAGGTTTCTCTAATCTACAGAGTATACATATAGGCCATTGCGGCGAAACTGACAAGTTTGATGATAGAATCTTCAAATCCCATTCGGTATCTCCATATTAATGGGTGCAAACACTTGAAAAACATATCAGTGGGAAATATCTCTGTCCTTGACACACTGATAATTGAGGGCGGCGGTAATGACTTGGAAGAAGAGCTCTCTCAAAGCATTGCTTGCTTAACCACGCTTCAGAAACTTGAAATCAGTTCGTTTCAACACAGTGAAACAACTCCCAGAAGAGATGAGCAACCTCTCCTTGCTGCGTGAGTTGAAGATTGTTGATTGTCCAAAAATGGTGTCACTTCCACTATCATTATTTGGCCTTACCTCTTTACAGAAGCTTTGTATAAGCAGCTGTCCAGATCTGAAAGAAAGATATGAGATGCCAAATGGCCAAGATTGCCACCTTCTCCAACATATTCCAATGTTATATTGTGAGTTTCTGAAACCTGCATTTTGTCTCTATATAATTTTATGTTAATTGAGTGTTTAATGTGAAATTTAAATACCTCCGTTTTATATTATTTGCAACGATTAGACATTTTTACCTCTTTACTTTATGTCAAATCGTTGCAAATAATATAGAACAGAGGTAGTATGCAACTTTTGGCATTTTTTGGTATGGGAATAATTAATAAACTGACTTCCTTCAATTAAGGTATGCATGACTTTTTTAACTACAATGTAAAACATAATATGTATGCAAGTTGAATTGATGAGCACATTCGATATTAAGTTTAGATTATATTGTTAAATGAAATTGAAAAGGACATTGACTGAAGAGAAGGAAGGACACAATTGTCAGACTTGCTTTGTAGGTGATGCATTTTCTACAGTTTGTTCTTGGTTAAGGATCAACACTAATCATATCTTCACATTTGGGCAGCTTTTAGGCGTTATAGCCTATTGTGATAAGTGAGCACCAAATGAAGTCCGCTTCTTCACTTTTCTGTTGGTTTAACGCGACTGATGCCTACCAGAACAATGATTTTCTGATGAACAATTCCATGCTGCTGTAAGTTTAATTGAATTGCATTCTCAATTTCTCATCCTACTCATTTTGTCGTTTGAAATTTCGTGTAGATATGTTTTCTGAAATAAATCATTAACTGCTATTATCTATTGCAGCTCTTCACATATACTGATAACAACAGAATTGTACGGTTGAATAATAGTCTCAAATCCAGAGGAACTAAGCCATGCTAACCTCACAAAGGTGATTTTGCAAACTATAGGCTTCTAAAATTTTAGGCTTGAATTATTATGCATACTTCCTTTGATAAGCTGAATTTTATGAATCTGTATTTTGGGTTACTAAGCTTATCTGAGTGAGAAATTAAGATTTGCTGTTCATGTTTACCCTTGTGCCACTCTAAGTCCAGATTTCAAGCAAAGAGGATCGAAAATCTTGTGTGTTAGTTTTGTGACAATGTACATACAGAATATAAAAACGATCCTACCAAGAACTTTTTAGATGCTGAGAAGCATGACTGCTTGAGTACAGCTTTGGAAACTCATTAAAAGTGCTTTGTGCATTTTACCACTCCTGCTCCTAGATTATGTCATAATTTATTATTATTGCTCGATGCTTTCAGGGATATTGAAGATTTTGGGGTGCATTAAGCAGCAAGTTATTGAAGGGGGAAAAGGTAAAAACATAATCAAGCAAGGAGCAAGCTTTTACCTGACATTGCAAGGAATGAGATTTCTTCCTTCAGAGATGCTATGTAGCAATGCTGTACTAAAATGAATATGGTGACTGTTTCGTTGCTCCTTAGTGATGCTAGGCCATCTGCATCAATACATCATTGATGCAACCGGTGATACACCAAGAATTGAGCCGAATGCAATTGCACAGGGGTGCAATTTTTTGTTTCACGCCGTTTAATTGTTTCCTGAGTTAACCACTTTGGTGCGTGTGGAGTAAATCAAGGCCCTTGTTTTTATGTTAATAATTTCAGTAGTAGACTTGGATTGGCCTGAGGCTGAACATATGGTTTGTGGAGCTTTTCAACCCTTCCTAGAAGGTGGGAAAAGCTTACATAATGATGCTAATCACTGGCTAGTGTTGGGATTGTTGTGCTGCGCTTGTGCTTAAATCTGGTCAGCATTTTGGGAACATGGGGCATTTATTCAGATGGCATGATCGTGTATATGAGGTCCAGCTTGTCAGGAAACAAAGCTGGACAGAAGCTCTGTTTTCTGGTGATATTTGTAACCTTTGTCCTCTCAATCTGTTACAGTATAGTTTATATCTTATATATCAGCACTCAGTAGATAGCAGATATCAATTCCTGCTCGCTGTAAATCTACCTCTTATGTAATAATACTGGCTGTATGTATAACTAATTGCTTTTGAGTAATGTAGACTAACTTCAGTAGAAAATTTACTGTCAGCTGCTCAACCCTTTAGTTTCCTTTGTTTAATTTGCTTACCGCCTTTAAACAAACTTACAATGTAATTGTGATCGATTTATTTGGATTTATTTACTTGATATGTGAAGTTTAAGTATGACCACTTGACCAGCCCTCCCTCTGTCTTGTTGGTTAGGATAACTCCAAACCTTAATCAAGGTCAGGGGTTCGAGGGTTGGTAGGGAGGAGAAAGAGAGAAAGATATTTAGTTTAAGTATGTGCATTACTAATGCACTATCTGAGAAGCTATTCTATTTATCTTTGAATTTATGGACATAAACCCCATTATTTCTTCCAATCTTTTCAGTTGTGTTTTTAACAAGAGGTCTTGACAGGTCTCCCTCCAATCCCTTTTCTTCTCTTCATTACTCAGTCATGCACCTTTGTCAATATGTATTCAATTGGATTTTAATCACTAATTAACTATCAAACCTTTTGCATCTGGCACAGTTCCTTACCTACAATGTTGATTGGCATAATGTTAATTCACAAATTCTTATATGTGGCTAGTCACATGGTATGGCCACTTCACATGTAATGCAATTAAATAAGTAATAGGGGGTTACGGTGATGAGTAAATGAGGTTACCTTGACGTATGTGGGTTACTTAAATGAAAAAAGGGGTTACTCTCTTACATAAGTGGAATCATTCTTTCAATTTTTAAAACAAAAAAATAGGAGTTAAGGGTTACCTATTTCTAAATTAGTTGATATTACTCATATAATGAATTGGAGTTACTTTAATGGACAAAATGAGGTTACTCTTTGAATAAATAGGGTTACTCATATACTACATCCGTTAATTATTATGTGCAACAAAGAGGTATTATTTATGAAACATAAAATATTCCTTTGTTGCACAGAATAATTAATGGAGGTAGTATATAAATAAAAATTATTCTTATAAATTAATGTGGCCACACCGTGTGGCTAGCCACATACAAGACTTACTCATGTTAATTTAGTGTATAAATGTATTGCTTTAAAAAGCATTCTTAATATAATTTTGATAATTTTCTACGTCATTTTGTATCTATATATCTTTCGTAATCCTTTAATTTGATCAAAATTTGTTAACTATATTTTCAGATTTTATTTTGTTAGTATAAAAAATTAATTATAATGATAATTTAAAAATGTTTATTGAAAATTACCGCCTTAGTGGCACAGGAATTAAGGGTGAGCAAAAATTCCAGATACCTTGAATTGGAACCGGAACTGGTTAGGAACAAAACGGAATTGAACCAGGTGGTTCCAATTTCGGGTAATAAATTAAGGACCCGGTTGTAACCGGTTCCAATTCCAATTCTCGGTTTTTTGGACCCATAACCGGTTGGGAATTCGGTTACCCAACATACATATTTTACACTAAATAAGTTTTTAAAAATAAAATTATGTTAAATGTATCTAGTTAGTATATATATATATATATATATATATATATATATATATATATATATATATATATTAATACCTAACATAAATAAAATAGCCTAATGCATATATAAATACAAGTGTTAAACGCTAAAAATGAAAATAGAATAAAATATATAAGTATTATAATTTATATTATATTTTAACAATTATATACCTAAGTGGGGTACCCAGAACCAAAACCCGGTATCCAGTGGTTCCAATTCCAACTTCCAAGTCCTAAATTTTAGGACCCGATTGAACCAATTCCACTTCTGGTTCCAAATTTTGAGACTCGGTTCCAACCAATTCCGTATCCGGGTCCTAAAATTTTGACCGGGTACTCAGTTCGCTCACCCCTGACAAGAACTAATCTAGTGTTGAATAAGTTAATCTTAAAAACCTCCGATCTCTTACATTCCCTTTATTAATTTCATTCCATTTATCCCGTGTAAACCAAACGGCCCCTAGGGACTTGCAGACTTGCTCTTTGAGACTTTGACAAAGGAGGTTCTCTTTCCGACTCTGTCTCACTGTCATTCGACTTCTCCTTCTCGGTCACTCCAATACTCCCTCAATCTCTCTCGCCGGCGCTCCGTCCTCCGGCCATCGTATCCCCTCCTCCAGGTCCAGGTATCTAATTTGGTTGATTACAGTTTGTATTATCTTGATTCTATCAATCCCAACCTAGTTCACTTTATTTTTATGAGTTATTGATAAATTTTTGGAATTTGCTGTAGTTGGTTTGAAATCTGATATATCATCATCTTGTATGTTTGTTTGATTCTATGTTTCTGGAAATTATAGCTTAGTTTATACTTGTATGTAATCACACAAACTCTAGTAAATTAGTAGAACTTGTTTTGCTTATTTGATACAAGTTTTGCTTCTCTAAAAACATAAATGAGTAATTTAGGCATAAGGGCGCCTGCACTCGATGCACGTAAGACGAGTTGTTATTGAAATTGAGTTTTAGATTGTTATATAATTATATTTTATTTTAGAATAACTTGGTGGTTTAAGTAATTTGATTTTAATGTTTTACAAATGTACTCCCTATAAGTCATGTAATTACTATGCCCAATTTCTGCAGGTAATTAGTGTTTGCAAAGGAAGCTGTTTATGGTGGAGTATGTTGGGACTCGATTATTATTAAGTATATGATCTATCTAAATCGTCGTTTTAGTAACCCTTTAATTGAGCAATCAGTAGAATTGACTACCCATGGTGAAAA
This sequence comes from Chenopodium quinoa, assembly GCF_001683475.1. Classification (NCBI taxonomy): domain Eukaryota; kingdom Viridiplantae; phylum Streptophyta; class Magnoliopsida; order Caryophyllales; family Amaranthaceae; genus Chenopodium; species Chenopodium quinoa. Next base: position 2,837 of record NW_018743910.1, on the reverse strand, counting down.
AGTGTAGAATTGGCACAGAAGAAGTAGAAACATTATGGGAGGAAGTTAGGGAGTTAAGCCTCGGTACATCTACTGAGGTGGAACGACTTAACTCTCCTCCTTCACCTCTTGAATTTCTTAGGAACTTTGTGGCTCCTAACAAGCCTTGCATCATATCCAATGCCCTTGATCACTGGCCTGCCCTTTCATTATGGTCTTCTGATGACTATCTTTGCCAAGCCCTTGGGTCAGCAGAGGTTTCTGTCCATTTAACTCCGAATGGCCGAGCTGATTCTTTAGTTCCTCATCCTGCAGACTCTTCCTCCCTTTGCTTTGCTTCTGCACATGTGGAACGCATGTCCTTCCCTGATGCTTTCCATCTCATCTCTGATTCTGAATAGAGTGGAAGTCTTGTGGCATATGCTCAGCAACAGAATGATTGCTTTCGGACTGAGTACTCGGTTTTGGGTTCAGATTGTGATACACACATTGATTGGGCCTCTGAAGCTCTAGGCTGTCTTCCAGAGGCTGTCAACCTTTGGATTGGTAACAATCGGTCTGAGGCTTCCTTCCACAAAGACCATTATGAAAATCTATATGCTGTTGTTTCTGGTGAGAAACATTTCCTTCTGTTGCCACCTACTGATGTTCATCGCCTGTATATTCGTCAGTACCCAGCTGCAAATTACTCCTATTCTCAGGTTTCTATTAATTAATAAACTTTCTTGTATATCATTTATCAATTGGTGACAATCGGTCTGAGACTTCCTTCCACAAAGACCATTGTGAAAAGTTTGGTTTTATATTTGCAGGATACAGGAGAGTTCAATTTGGAGTTCGATGATCCAATTAGACATGTCCCTTGGTGCAGTGTGAATCCTTATCCACCTAAAGGAAGAGAGGAGAAGGAACACAATGAATTTCCTTTATATTTTAACGGGCCAAAGCCATTTGAATGTACAGTCAAGGCTGGGGAGATGTTATACCTGTAAGTTTCATTACTTAATTTAATGTGCCTTGGTATACATGTAGCTAAAGTTTTTGCTTCACCATCTGCTTGATGAGCCCTGAATTTACTGTACTTGTGAATTGAGCTTGGGTGGCCCTTATTGGCTATTAATGGTCCATACTTTTAACTTATTGGCCATGGAATTCACCTATCTTAACCAGTTAACCTACAAAGCATGAGCTTATTTTTCCAAAATAAGTGAGAATGGATCCCATAATTGTTTCCAATAGAAAGTTTATTTCTTAAAACTTGTTTTGAGTTTTTGACAGTTATACTATAAGGCTTTTTTTTTTTTTTTTTTTTTTCCTTCTACATTCAATTTTATTGCCTATTGGTTTGTCATGTTTTGTTGATCAGTGCTTGATGGTTGACTGTACTGATCCCAAAAGGACAGCATCTTATAATCAGGTTATCTTATTGATCACCATCATTTCCTTCTTACACCCCCTTAAAAATGAAGGGTACCCTCGATGCATTCTTGGATTGAAATCTGTGATAAACTTCCTTTCTCTGTATGAACTATGAAGGGCATTTTTGAACCATTTTTGGAAAGATTTCTCTCTTTTTATTCCTCACCTAATTGAAGCCTTGAGAAGTATCTCTTATAAGTTCTGTCAGTGCCTAGTGACTGTCAGTGCCCCTATCCCAAGTCTCAATAGCTATTAATACTGCAACCCATTGTTCATTGATCAAAGGTAGCTATTAGATCTCTTGGTTAATACTTTTTTTAGTTTTTAAATGTTGACATCTGTAACTCATTATTAGGTTCTTAACATTGTTGCTCATGCAATGGGACATTTGTGTATATTGCAGGCCTAGTATGTGGTTTCATTATGTGAAGCAAAGCCCACGCACCATTGCAGTCAACTATTGTAAGAAGCACTTTGAACCACAATTCCTTAATCTTTAGATTTCTAGTATTAGATAATTGATTACATATGCTTAAGGTTCATCTTGTTCTTGCAGGGTATGATATGCAATTCGATATCAAATATGCTTACTTCAACTTCTTGCAATCGATTAATCCTATTGCCTGAAGAGTGTTTAAAAACTGGTTGCCTGATGCTTGTTCTCACATTTTTCACATTTTGAGTCAGTCATTTTGGGTATAGGCAGATTGTGCTGTATCAATTGTAATGCTTGTAGGTACTTGTATTTGAATGGATTGACTTTCATTTTTGGAAAGCATTTTTGTAAACAAAATTCCATATGATTTTTTCTTCTTTGTATCCAATTTTATATTCTGTATTTCATAGGGAAATCTAAGCTTACATTACATTAATTTAGGGGATGCTGGGAGGATTGGGTTTCTAGAGTTGTAATTGATGAACATTGCTATTCAATATTCGAATTGAAATCGCTTTTAATCCTTTGTTTCACTTCGCGTATTATTTTATCCTGCTAATCTATATATATATATATATATATATATATATATATATATATATATATATATATATATATATATATATTGTTTTAATCATTTATATTTAATTTTTCCCTATTTCCAGCTAATGGGGTCCTGCCAAGTGGTAGTAAAAATGTGTGTTCTTTTTAGTCCATCAATTTGTGTGTGTATATTAGCTGCTGCTTTCACTCGTCCTTACTAACCTTTTTTTTTTTTTTTTTCCTTTTTTTTTTTTTACGGAACGGATCAGAACTACCCTTATTTTCACTAAGGGCTACTAGCACAAGGCTTGCTTACTCAAGAAGCCACAAAGTTAAGTCCCAAGATTGAACTTACCCAAACAAGTAAAATGTTATTAGATTGACCAAATAGATGGACCAAAAGAATACACATTTTACTACTACTTGATCCGGACCCATAACAAATCTCCTCCTCCAGCTT
>NW_018743909.1:0-53496 GCF_001683475.1 Chenopodium quinoa | reverse complement strand
GCACATACATACCCTTGGTGTTAGCTGTATCCATCCCTGCACCCGAGTGCACCATGTATCGGTATATATATATATATAAATAAATAAAACAGAAACAAAGTTGTTATATATTGTAAAGAAAATAATATATATTGAAAAAAATAAAAATTAGAATGACTAATTTTCAAATATTTACAACGAATTCCTAAAAATGAGAAAAATAAATTTTAGCATTTAAAAATAATTTAAAAATCATTAAATCACAACAGTACAATTTTAAAATTTTTGGTAGTAGAATTTTCAAATGTTGAGGTCTGAAGAAATGTGAGGTGGTTTACATAGCTTTTTTTTTTTTTTTTTTTTTTTTTATATATATATTTAAGTTCCAGAGCTCTTGTTTACATCATATTTCAAACTCCAAAAATAAAGAACGAACAAACCCTAAAAAGATGGCTAATTTTTATCTCCAACTTTACACCACAATCCTCCTTATGTTCTCTATTTCCATGGTTTCTTCAGCCACAACCGCCAACAACGTAGACTCCCTTGTCCTAGATATCGAAGGGAACCCACTCGAAGTAGGTTCATTTTACTACGTCCGTACTCCCCAGTCAACATTTAGATGGGGAGGTGGCATAGTCGCGGCATCCAAACCAAACCAACCCGAATGCCCTCAATACGTAGCCCAATTAGGCGAAGGCTGGTACCGCGAATCCCCAATAAAGTTCCTCCCATCAGACCCATCACATAAACATGTCCACATTTCCTCAGACGTCAACGTAGTCTTCAACAACTCATTTAGTGCCTGCTCGCAAGGGGCATGGCAACTTACCCCCGATGCCAACTCCGGTGATCTCTTCTTGTCTACCGGAGGTGGTATTGGAAACCCGAGCCCTCAGACCGCCGCCAATTGGTTCAAGATAGAGAAAAGAAGAGGTGATCCGGGGTTTTACCAACTCGAGTACTGTCCATCAAGTAATACGATCGATGCGTTTGCAACCAAGAAAGATATAGTATGCGGGGCTATCGATGGTAGTATTGATAATCTCACAGATGACCACCGTATGATTTGGTTAAGTCTATTTCCAATAAGGCCAGATGATTATTTCAGTACTGGCCTAATGTTTTTTTTCATTAAAGCTTAATTGCCGCGGCGTCTTCCTCGCTCCAAAGTGCATTACTACGCATGTACTCATCATTATATATAATGTTCTTTTGATTAAGAAGGTTTTATGAAGAACAATAAATGTACGACATGTTATCGTTATATAAATATCTTACTAGCTCCAACGTACTTTATTAAATAAGCTAATTCAAGGTTGTTTGATGGGAAGCTTATTTAAAGAGGTTATTCTACTAAATAAGCTCTTTTTTCAAAAAGCTCATTTTAGGGGCTTTTTTTAATTAGTTTATTCAATTCTTATAGTGAAATGATACTTATACCCTCATTTAAGAAAAAAAAATAGTATATGAACTAATTACCCCACAATTGGCTTATTGATCATTTTACATAATCAATCAGCTTTAAAATAATCATCTATTTACCAAACATATTTCTACATTAAGTAATAAAATATCTAAGTTACCATTTTTACCCACCCTCGGTTAGGATCGGGTAAAGATCAATCGATTTTAGCGTTTGTGTTTTGGTTGGGTCAACTTCATTCATATTCGCTTCTGATAAATTCGTTATCGAGCTCAAACTTATATTAGCTGGATTGGATTAATTTTGGGTCAAATGACTTTGGGTGGGATTGATTACGGTTCAAATGATTTTTATTCATTTTAGTTTGATTATGATACAACTGAGTCATTATTAAGTCAATTCCGACCCAATTCAAAACCTTATTGCATTGAGTTTGTCTAAATTTGGGTCAACATGACCAAATTATATATTTAAATAAGGGCATTATTAAACCAGGGTAATTATTGAGTTAATACCTTATCATTGGGTCACTATTAGTCTTTTATGTATTATCTTTCATATTGTGTCATTAATATTTCTTAGTTTTGTTAGTATATTAGGTCCGTCATGTATAAGTTTTATCTTTTAAGTCACAATTTGTCAATACCTTTACCATATCTATATAAATTAGACAATAAGAAATGAACTAATTATAGATAAATTGAGGATGGCCACATGTTGTTGTGTCATATTTAAGTAAAAAAAGTTCTTAGCAATTAATTAAATAAATAATTACATGAATCGAAGTAATTATGTTTAAGTTAAAAAAAAATTTAGGTTAATATAAGATTGTTGTAAAAACTATGTTGGTTTTAGTGAGGTAAAAATCATGGTTAGGTCAAGATAGATTAGGTTGAATTAGATATTGTAACAACATAGTTAATACAGAAGAAATACTACAATTATTATATAACGAGTTGAAAGGATATGAGAAGGGGTTATTGACGTCTTGATGATTAATCTTTAAATATCTAGCGAATTGTTAATAATTGTGACAGTAAAAGAAGGGAGAGTGATTAATTCAAAATTTGGTGGACGACTTAACTCAAAATCACAAAATTTAGAATGCAATCCCACATGACTTGTAACTTTGTAAGGTAACTTTGTACATGTACTATAAACTCATCTTTGACATGGCTTATGCTTAATCCAATGTATTAACAGGTCAAGTTAACCAAAAGGTTCAGCTAACGATTGATGCTCAAAAATATGTTTTTTACTCTATTACAATGAAAATCTATCTAGTTTGTGCGAGGTGAATACCAATCTTATTGAGTTTTGACATGTCGCTACTTGTCTCTAGCTAGCTTTAGCAACAAGCCAATCACTGTGCTACCCCTATAAAAAAGAAAATAAAAAAATTCTCTTAAAAAACTTTATAAACTTTACCGTCTTTACACAATTGTGGTCAAAAAATCTTTCTGAGTACATAGGTAAATATACATATCCACGCGCATTTTTGTTATTGCAAATGTATTAAAATGAAAACTAATTTCATCCTATCACTGTACATGTCGCTACCTGGCCTTCAGCTAGCATTAGCAACAAGCAAACATTCTTATCTACTGGGTCATCACTAACGGACCTACATTGTACACGTGTTACCCCTGTAAATTTTTTATAAAAAGAAAAAACAAAAACTGTTTATAAAAAATCTCTTGTACGTGAAATACTCCGTACTGTATATGGTTTAAGCATCGCACAATTGTGGTCCAAAAATCCACGTTTTTGTTATTGCAAATGTAGTACACAATGAAAACTAAGTTTCATCCTATAACTTGTACATGTCACTACACGGCTTAGCATTAGCAAAAAGCCAACATTCTTATTTACAAAAAATCTATTGTGAATATGGTTATAACATTAAACAATTGTGATCCAAAAATCTTTCCGAGTCATCCTATCGCTGTACATGGCCACTAGCTAGCATAAGCAACAAGCCAACATTCTTGTCTTCTTCGGTGACCAGTGGCCTACTTTAATTGTACCCCGAGGGGTATATGCTAACCCCATAATTTTTCTATAAAAAATAAATTTTTAAAAATCCGTTTACAAAAAATATCTCGTGAAATACTCCATATTGTATATGGTTTAAATGTTACACCATTTGTATACAAGTCAACAAGTGTGATGTGGGAACAAAGTGGGTACTCAAGCTAGATTAGTTATTGGGTCTGGAGTATTTTACAGATTAAGATTAAAACTAGTTTTTTTATTCAATTTGGTTCGTCAAATTAGGATTATGGAGAGTTTTAGATTATCTATGATTTGTTAGTTATAGTTTTATGATAAGATATTTTAGATCTTATTGTGATCTTTGTTTCACAACTACAATAGAATAATTAGTTTTTATCTTTTAGAACTCTAGTTAGTGTGGGATATATGTCCTATAAATATATTTTCTTTCGTTAATAAAATTCAGAAAGAGTGTTTATGATTGTTTGAATTGATTAAATTGTTGATTTAATTGTGAGCTTGCGATTATTATAGTTTTTGCAATTAAACTAACACTTTTGATCGGGATTTCAAAATTGAACCCTCAAGTCTTGCGATTGATTAAAGTCTATCCCAAGCCCTATAATCCACCACGTGAATCCATATAAAAGTGAAGCGGATTTAGTGGTAAGAAAATAGGTCAATCCAATCAAAATTAAAGGTTAGGTCATTGGGAGTTAGGATAAAGGGTATAGGAATCTCCTCCCTAACGTACCTTCAATAGAATATAAAATTTGATTGCCGTAAGATGTAAATTTTCCCACTAAATCAAACCTTGCTTGATAGGATTGAAGAAATACTGAATAATAAAATCAATCAATCAATAACATAATTAATAAAACAGACACCAAGAATGATATGTGTTACTTCTTGGTGCATTTTATTTCCCTCCAAAACATTTTTTTATTCACTTCCTTATAAAAAAATATTCACTTCTTTCCAATAATTCTGATTCACATGCTTAAAAAAATAAAAAATATTCACTAAATCATATAATTGTGATTTACTTATTACAAAATATATTCACATATTTTCCATTTCTTTTTATTGCATACAATATTATCCAATATCTTTTACTATGTATATCTTACCGAGTACACATATTATTTATTATATATCAATTACATTTACATTTACATTACATTACATAATTGCATAATACTAAAAAAGACACCAGAATTGACAAGTGTCACTTTCTGTTGCTGTTTTTTTTCCCTCTATTTTATTTAGTCAAATCTTCTTAGAATTATATTTAACATATTATTATAATATAACCTTCCTATTTGAGCACAATGAACAACAACAACAACAATAAAGATTTATGTCATTTGTATTGTAGAAAATGTGTAAAAATTATAACCAAAGATTATATTATTCCATATATTGCTGATAAAAAATTTTAAATTAAATCTTCAAATACATATAAATTCAATACATAAAAATGACAATTTTAATTTTTCAGCAAAATTTACTATTATCGGTCACCTTATAGAAAGATTAAATCAAATATGATGATTTAATAATAGATATCATTTTTAACAACTCCTCGAGTCGGCTCCATAATTCCTGAGCCGTAGCACCCGGTTTCATGATGGTATTAACAAGATCTTTGGAAATAGTGGTGTATATCCATTGCTTAACAAGTACATCTAATCTCTTCCACGTTTCATCATCAATATCCTTTGGACGCTTCACCTTCTCATCAATGTGGTCAAGAACATTGTAGGCACAAGCATGAATTTGGAAAAGTTCAACCCAAGTAGCATATTGGGCGTCCTCGTGATCAAGAGTCACGGGCATAAGGGATTTGATGTTGCTGACGGCAAAAGCCGGGTGGAAGGGGCTGGTTTTGGGAGGAGAATGAGGGAGAGCAGAGTCATCGTCACCGGCCAAGGAGGGCTGGAAGTACGGGTAGGAGGAGGAGATGGACGGCTATGGAGGTCTAAGAGATTGAATAGGGTTTTGGGGAAAAGAGAGAAAATAAAACCCTAAGAGGAATCTGATACCATGTAGAATAGTGTAATTCTCCTTAGTTGGAGTATTCTCATTAATCAATATATATAGGTGTGTACAACCCTAATTATGAGAAACCTAATTACACAAGATATATGTTACAACAACAATAAAGATTTATGTCATTTGTATTGTAGAAAATGTGTAAAAATTATAACCAAAGATTATATCATTCCATATATTGCTGATAAAAAATTTTAAATTAAATCTTCAAATACATATAAATTCAATACATAAAATGACAATTTTAATTTTTCAGCAAAATTTACTATTATCGGTCACCTTATAGAAAGATTAAATCAAATATGATGATTTAATAATAGATATCATTTTTAACAAAATATATTACATGTTGGATCACATAGTGAAATACATACACTAAAAAGAATGTTGTAAAAGATGCATATGAAACTTTGCAATGCAAATATATAAGTAATGTTTTATTTTTATATTTATTTGACCATATAATTTGTACTTATTACTTATAAACATTACTGAATCATTAAAAAATTAAAAATTAACTTATGTAACAATCAAGATAATTTAATGGAAAATTTAAATTTTAACACCACAAAAAAACGAAAAAAATGGATTTTAACACTACAACAACAAAAAAAAAAAATCCACCTTTTATTTTAACACCACTAAAAGTTTAAAATTTGTTTTTTACCATCACTTAACTACTTCATGGATGAAATCCGTTAATGGGCTCCACATTGCTTACGTGTCAGCATATTATTGACAAAAAAATAATTAAAAAAACCCTAAATTAGCCCAGGTCCCCACCGCCAGCTAGGCAGCACCGATCACTTCCCCACCCAATCAAACACCCCTACTCCCTGCCAAAGCCACCAGATTCTCTACCCCCTCCTTTTCCACCTCTCTAAAACCAGCAACCTTGCCCAAACAACCACAAAAAACGGGTGGTTGTTTTTCGAACCACTCAAACCACCACCAAAAACAGGTTTTAAGGGCCAAAAAAGACCAATGTATGGTCGAGACGACCACTTAGGGTCACTTTCGACCGTTAGTTGCCGTAAGTGGTGGTCGATTTTGGGTGGTTTGAAAAACGACACGCCCATTTTAAGCGGTCATTAGGAGGTTTATTCGATTTTGGGTAGGGGTAAAGGGAGGAGACGGAGTTTGCGGCGGCTGGGCTAGAAACGGTGGTGTTTGGGGTGGGGTAATGGCCGACGCTGCCCTGTTTGTGGTGGGGATGGGGTTGGCTCGGTAATTTAGGGTTTTTTTTTTTTAATTTTTTTAAAACTAATAATATGACGACATGTGGCACAATGGACCTCACTTAACAGATTTTTGGACGATGGTAAACTCAATTTTCTTAAAAAAATTTGTGGTGTTAAAATAAAAGTTTTTTTTTTTAGAAAATCCATTTTTCCGTTTTTTATGGTGTTAAAATTCAAATTTTCTTAATATAATTTATTTAGCACTTTATTAATAAAATTTAAAGAAATTTATTTTTTTCTATCAGGGTTTGTCATACAAAATTGAGTACAAATCGACAAAATTTATTTTATTTAAACCTTTTATTGTTGTATAACGTTTATAATATATTTCCCTATTTTGTACTCAAATTTTTATGCATATTTTACATAAATAAAGCTTAATGTTATATTTTTTTTTATTTTAGGATTAAGATAACAAAAAATAATAATTCAGTAATAATCGTGCATGTTACTGGTCCTAAGCTACTTATTGACATAAAATAATAACAATTCGGGCAAAAGCTGGTGTAGTGATCATGTAATTAGAAGAGAGGGAGTAACTAACATTTAAAATTTTCTAGTTTTATTCGTTGGAGCTTGGAGCCTCTTATAAATATCATTTTACAAGCTCCTACTTTTCCAAAATACTTCAAACAATTTAACAACCAAAGCTCAAAAAATCTTTAGAAAATGAGTACCTTTCTCCAACCAGCAATTGCAATAACCGCTCTTCTTTTGCTCCAACTCTTTCCTCCTCCAACCATGGCTGCCTGGTTTGCTTATATCACGGACGAGGATGGTGAACCAATGCTAAATGGCGGAACATATTACATCATCGCCACCAATGGTGGAGGCCTCGCCGTGGCACAAAAACCACAAACCTTGGCGTGCCCTCTCTTTATAGCCCAAGAGAAAGATGGTTCATCTATTGGCCACCCTTTCAAAATCACTTCTCCAATAAGCTCAAAGTACCTTCCGTTTGGTCCAACTGAATTCTATGTTGTTGACGACACTACCACCTGCACGAAGCCACTAGCGTGGCGATTAACCACGGATAATGCAACCGGCCAAATCTATGTGGCTGCGGGTACTACTGAGTCGCTCGGGCCTAGTCCATTCAGTATAACATTACCATTCAGCGATGTCCAACCAAATGAATATGAGATATTCCATTGTGACAACGTCATATGCAAACTTGCTGGAATCTTTGAGAATGGACTTTTGGGCATGAATACTGATTTTAATCTTAAATTTACCTTTCGTTTCAGAAAAGCTTTAACACAAACTTCACAGATTATGTAATGTTTGATTTAATATGGCCAATGTTTGATGTTCCATGCTATGTATGTAATGTGCACAAATTCGTCGGTTGATTAATAATAAAACTCAAGTGTTGCTCTTATTACATTCTTGTGTTAAATCATTTTTATATCATATGTGTAACACACCAATGCTCAAAATATATAATCCCTTTGTTTGATTATGTTACTCGCTTCTGCATTATTAATTGTCACAGATGCACCCTTTTGACCATTAGTTTAATATTTTCAAAATTACAACTTTTTTAGCTAAATTTATCAATTGTTTTACATTGAAATGGTGACAAGTTGCAACCAAAATTTTTAAAATTTATGGTCTTTTACAACATTGTTTTAAAGGTGGTTATATGCAAAAAAAAAACGAGATTTATTTAAAGGTGGTTTTATTGCAAAATTTACTTTTTATAATTAATTTTTGAAAAAATGATTTAAAAAAAAATACATTTCTTTAGTTTTTTTTTTAGACAAATCATATCTTAAGTTTGAGAAGCAAATATAAAAAAATAATAAAAAAAAATAACTAGGTCAATGGGAATTAAGTATAGTGATTGATAGTCATTTTAAGGATGACTGCCATTTAAAAAAAAATGTGTTTGATTAACAGTTAGCATTTTAATTTTTGTTAATTTTAATAAACAAGGGATAGCTTGATAATTTAATTCTCATGTTTATGATATTGAACCCCCGTGATTTTATACTTTAGTTACTAGTAATTTATAGGTGTCAATGAAATTTTTATTGAACATCTGGAATGGACGTGGTGCACTTGGAAAGAACATTTGCATATTTTAAAAATATATTATAGCCATTTATAAAAAACGCGAGCATAATATGTTCTTTGAGTTTGAACTATATGTTCTTTACATTATACGATATTTTCTTTAATGTACGTGCATGAAAAAAAAATGTTAAATTCAACCACCTATGTAACCATGATAAAAACTTTATCATGTTCTTTAATATATATCATGTTCTTTCAATAAAAACTTTATGTTCTTTGAAATATTATGTTCTTTGTCAAACACAAACATATATTTTTGTCATACACAGGTATGTTCTTTTTCAAATACAAGTATATTCTTTTTCAAATAGTAGTATGTTTTTTATTTTCATATGTATGTTCTTTCTGTCTTTTTTAGTTTTACCGAGTACACCAAACGCATGGTGCACCTGGGTGCACAGATCAAACACTAGTTGGTTTACTTAGCATTTTTTATAAATAAGCTCTAGAGTACTAGTGCTTTTCTTCACAAACTTCTAAAGTAAAAAACGAACAAAACCCAAAAAAATGGCTAATCTTTATTCCCAACTTTCAACCACAATCCTCCTAATTTTCTCTCTTTCCATCGTTACATCAACCACAGCCGCCAACGACGTAGACTCCCTTGTTCTAGATGTAGAAGGGAACCCACTCGAAGTAGGCTCATTTTATTACGTCCGTACAGAACTTTCAAAAGTCAGAATAGGAGGTGGCATAGTCGCGGCATCCAAACCAAACCAGCCCGAATGCCCTCAATACGTAGCCCAATTAGCCGAAGGCTGGTACGGCGAATCCCCAATTACATTCCTACCATCAGACCCATCACAAAAACACATCCACATTTCCTCTGACCTTAACATAATGTTCAATACCTCCTCTAGCGTCTGCTCGCAAGGGGCATGGCAACTTACCCCCGACGCCAACTCCGGTGAAATCCACTTGTCTACCGGAGGTGGTATTGGAAACCCGAGCCCTCAGACCGCAGCTAATTGGTTCAAGATAGAGAAAAGTATTGCTAGTTCGGAGTTTTACCAGCTCGAATATTGTCCGTCTAGTAGTACAATCAATGGGTTTGCAGCTAAGAAAGATATCGTATGTGGCGTTATTGACGCTACTTCGGGCACAGATGACTACCGTTTGTTGTGGTTAGGTCTAGTTCCAAGAAGGGCAGACTTCTTCCACATTCTAAGTTTCATTAAAGTTTAAGTGTTGCTACGCATGTACTTAAGCATATAGATTGTTAAGAAGGTTGTATGAAGAACAATAATGTATGATGTTGATCTTATCAATAAAAGAATTTCATCTTGGAAATTTCTCTTCATTTGATTACTTAATTATGAATGTATTTTTGTAGTATTAGAGAAGCTTAATAATGAGAGGACATTGATATAAGAAAAATTAATGATAAAATGTACTTCGTATTTCGTAGTATTTTATTAAAAAATAAAGTATAATACTTTAAAAAAAAAAATAGTCACATTGAGAAAATATGTCACTTTCAAATATAAAAGGAGTTAAATAGATTAGTGCAAATAAAATATTGGCTAAAAATTGATATGAATGGTACTTTGTACACATAAATTTAACAATGTTATTCAACATAAAATGATATAAATTAGACGTCGTACACATAACATTTATTGGCCTCATATATTTTTGAGCTTTTATTGTGGATATGTAGTGGTCCAAAGACAACAATTAGATGTCAATTCAAGTATATGCGTCGGACTGGGTGATATTGGATCAGGTCGAGTTATATCTATTTCAAATTAAGTCATGCTAAATTATTGTATTCATATGAGTAGAAATTTAAAACATGATTTTTTTCGAGTCGATCAGAATAAATCAGGTCACACGAGTTAGATTTTGTTACCTCTAATTCACAGTTTCAAACACCATGTCTCTAGTTAATTTAATAATGGTATTTTAATATATGGGGAATTATTGTATGTCCACAAGTTCTCCAAAATATCACGGGCCACAATTAGGGTACATTAATGATAAAAATAATGATAGTCCAATAGGTGGAAATTATTGACCGCATCTATTTCCTTGTAAACATGACCTCTCGAAATTGTACTTTGCATATATATAATACACTAGATGATCAATGTTGTCTAATAGAATTAGCTGATCTTGAGTTAAATAATCTATATAGAGCATTGTAAGTAGCACATCAAATTATATATAGTTTGACCATGAATAATTTACATGGAAGTTTTAAGAGTATTTATGAAATGTCCAACAACTTATATTTAATTTTAAAATTATATTAAAAAAATATATATAAAATATCAAATAACTTATACTTCCTCTGTTCTTTTTTACTTGACCTGTTTCTTTTATCACGCTTGTCAATGTAAAACTTTAACGGTCTATAAGTTTAATTCTCTATAATTAAAATATATAAAAGTTATATGTTATGATAGTACTTACTGAGACGAATTCAAAATGATCCAACATGAATATATTTTTCCTTACATATTATTCACAAAACACGGTCAAAGGAGGAGTGGTGAATAGTGTAAAAGTCAAAGTAGGTCAAGTAAAAAAAAACAGAGGAAGTATTCATTTTACCTCACACAATGTCTTCTCATTAAATGGGGAGAGTGATTAATCAAAAATTTGGTGAGTTAGCTTAATTAATATCACAACATTAGAATGTTTTTCAAAAAAATATAAGTGTGGAAAGGGTATTTCCGATTTTTCATTCATCTAGTTAGGGGCATGTCGGTAAACTCACATCAATTTTGAAGGTCTTCTACTGCCGTGTTTGTTCAAATTGGTAGACTCTGCGTGGATATGGTGGTTTACGCTTGATCCAAATGAAAATCTATTAAGTTTGTATACCACAAATTGTGGTTTAAAAATCATTGAGAGTACATAGGTAAATATAGATCCACGTTTTTGTTATTGCAAGTGTAGTACAATGAAAGCTATCAGTACGTGTCGCTACTTGGACTCTAGCTAGCATTAGCAACAAGCCAACAATAATCTTATCTACTTGGGTGACTATGCAATATTTAAAGGATAATATAACCAAGAAATATATTGATAATAAGTGAAGGATATAAATCCAATTTTTTTTCCTTATAAAGAATTAATAAATAAATATTAATGGGTGCATGTACAGCGCGTTTTTGGTACCCCGGCCACACCGTACGGCATAACAGGACTCACCAAAATAACGGAGAATGAAATATCTTTCCAAAAACGCGCGTTTTGGAAATTTCTGGAAAAACCAACCAAAAAGCGTCTCACGCACGCTTCCCAAAACCTAAAAAACACGCCGCCACTCATTTGCCATTTACTCCAATTTTTCTTTTAAAACTTTTTCACTTTTAACACCGACGCTTTTAACACATTGATTTTTCACCTCAATTTTCATCTTTTTTACTAAATTCCATGGCAGACGAAGAATACAATTTCCTGGATTCATAAGAATCAATGGAAATCGAAGAGATTGAAGATTCATTCATGAATTTGGAGATCGAAAACAAAATTACAGAAATCAAGCAACTTCTATTAGAAAATATTGAACACCAAGGTATGTAAATTTTTTTTATTTGAGGTAGTAAAAAAATACATACTGAATCCCTGTAAATTTTAAAAATTAAGATAAGTAACGTAATAAGTGAAATTTAGTAACCCCTTATATTACTCCCTCAGTAACCCTTTCAGCATTTGCTTATAATTCCCTCTAGTAATCCCCTCAAATACCACTGTAGTAACCCCTTTACTAATATTTTTAGTAACCCCATAAAAGTAAACCCCTCAGTAACCCCAGTAGAAAATTCAGATTAGTAACCCCACAAAAGTAAAACCCTCAGTAACCCCAGTAGAAAATTCAGTAACCTTATAGTAACCATCATCAAAATCATTCCATTATCAACAACTCTAGTAACCCCTATTAAATAATAGCATTAGTAACCCCTTTACTAATCTTTTTAGTAACCCCATAAAATTAAACCCCTCAGTAACCCCGGTACAAAAAACAGTAACCTTATAATAACCATCATCAAAATCATTCCATTATCAACAACAATAGTAACCCCCATTAAATAATAGTAGTAGTAACCTCAAAATCACCAGTTAAACCACCAGTTCTAAATTCTGAAGACCACCAGTTAAACCACTATGTGGACAATGTGGTCCACGTCCCAAGCAAATGCTATCTTGTTATTTAATCCAAAATATAATCGGTGACAATTATGGTACGAGTAAATGTTTTTTCAAAGATTATTACATAATGATCCTCAACGGCGAGAAAAAAATTATAATGTAATTTTTATTTATTTATTTATATATTTTGAATAAATGACGCAAAACGGTATGAAGTGAAAGAAAAAAAAAAATGTTAAGTAAAATTAAAGTCTCTAATAAACTATTTTACTTATGCACTTTTGATCCCTTAACTCTTAAATGTCACTTTTGATCCTTCAACAGCCAATGTAGGTGTTTTCTGACCAAATAGTTTAGAAACTAATCATAATCAGTAAGAGTTTAGGGATCTTACTTTGGTATGTGTCATTTGTTTTCCGTCGACATTAATTAAATTATTAATATTCTATGCTGAGTTGGCAAAAGTATTGACAAAAAATAGTTTATGGACTAAATTTGACACTTCGAGCAATAAATTACCACATAATCAAAACACATTTTAAGCTCCACTTTCCTATGTGAAATGTTCACTTGGCGGGATAATTATGATCAGAAAACTTCTTTATACATAATTCTTAATCTATGCACCTGGGTAGTGGCGTATTCAGAATTTACAAACAAGGTGTGCACAATTATTTACTTAATAGACAATAATCCTAACCTGTTTGCATAAACGATCTTAACATGTAGTAGTCAGCAAAAATAATAGTTGGGAAAATTGTTTAACAATGGATTCCAACTATAGACTAAAGTGACAATTCAAGGAAGCAAATAACGCTTAATAGACAATTAGATAAACAGCTAGCTACGCTTAATGGTTTGCCATAAAGCTGCTATAAATTTTATTTTAATGCACATGTAGGTTATGCACATACATACCCTTGGTGTTAGCTGTATCCATCCCTGCACCCGAGTGCACCATGTATCGGTATATATATATATAAATAAATAAATAAAACAGAAACAAAGTTGTTATATATTGTAAAGAAAATAATATATATTGAAAAAAATAAAAAATTAGAATGACTAATTTTCAAATATTTACAACGAATTCCTAAAATGAGAAAAATAAATTTTAGCATTTAAAAATAATTTAAAAATCATTAAATCACAACAGTACAATTTTAAAATTTTTGGTAATAGAATTTTCAAATGTTGAGGTCTGAAGAAATGTGAGGTGGTTTACATAGCTTTTTTTTTTTTTTTTTTTTTTTTATATATATTTAAGTTCCAGAGCTCTTGTTTACATCATATTTCAAACTCCAAAAATAAAGAACGAACAAACCCTAAAAAGATGGCTAATTTTTATCTCCAACTTTACACCACAATCCTCCTTATGTTCTCTATTTCCATGGTTTCTTCAGCCACAACCGCCAACAACGTAGACTCCCTTGTCCTAGATATCGAAGGGAACCCACTCGAAGTAGGTTCATTTTACTACGTCCGTACTCCCCAGTCAACATTTAGATGGGGAGGTGGCATAGTCGCGGCATCCAAACCAAACCAACCCGAATGCCCTCAATACGTAGCCCAATTAGGCGAAGGCTGGTACCGCGAATCCCCAATAAAGTTCCTCCCATCAGACCCATCACATAAACATGTCCACATTTCCTCAGACGTCAACGTAGTCTTCAACAACTCATTTAGTGCCTGCTCGCAAGGGGCATGGCAACTTACCCCCGATGCCAACTCCGGTGATCTCTTCTTGTCTACCGGAGGTGGTATTGGAAACCCGAGCCCTCAGACCGCCGCCAATTGGTTCAAGATAGAGAAAAGAAGAGGTGATCCGGGGTTTTACCAACTCGAGTACTGTCCATCAAGTAATACGATCGATGCGTTTGCAACCAAGAAAGATATAGTATGCGGGGCTATCGATGGTAGTATTGATAATCTCACAGATGACCACCGTATGATTTGGTTAAGTCTATTTCCAATAAGGCCAGATGATTATTTCAGTACTGGCCTAATGTTTTTTTTCATTAAAGCTTAATTGCCGCGGCGTCTTCCTCGCTCCAAAGTGCATTACTACGCATGTACTCATCATTATATATAATGTTCTTGATTAAGAAGGTTTTATGAAGAACAATAATGTACGACATGTTATCGTTATAAATATCTTACTAGCTCCAACGTACTTTATAAATAAGCTAATTCAAGGTGTTTGATGGGAAGCTTATTTAAAGAGGTTATTCTACTAAATAAGCTCTTTTTCAAAAAGCTCATTTTAGGGGCTTTTTTAATTAGTTTATTCAATTCTTATAGTGAAATGATACTTATACCCTCATTTAAGAAAAAAAATAGTATATGAACTAATTACCCCACAATTGGCTTATTGATCATTTTACATAATCAATCAGCTTTAAATAATCATCTATTTACCAAACATATTTCTACATTAAGTAATAAAATATCTAAGTTACCATTTTTACCCACCTCGGTTAGGATCGGGTAAAGATCAATCGATTTAGCGTTGTGTTTTGGTTGGGTCAACTTCATTCATATTCGCTTCTGATAAATTCGTATCGAGCTCAAACTTATATTAGCTGGATTGGATTAATTTTGGGTCAAATGACTTTGGGTGGGATTGATTACGGTTCAAATGATTTTTATTCATTTTAGTTTGATTATGATACAACTGAGTCATTATTAAGTCAATTCCGACCCAATTCAAAACCTTATTGCATTGAGTTTGTCTAAATTTGGGTCAACATGACCAAATTATATATTTAAATAAGGGCATTATTAAACCAGGGTAATTATTGAGTTAATACCTTATCATTGGGTCACTATTAGGTCTTTTATGTATTATCTTTCATATTGTGTCATTAATATTTCTTAGTTTTGTTAGTATATTAGGTCCGTCATGTATAAGTTTTATCTTTTAAGTCACAATTTGTCAATACCTTACCATATCTATATAAATTAGACAATAAGAAATGAACTAATTATAGATAAATTGAGGATGGCCACATGTTGTTGTGTCATATTTAAGTAAAAAAAGTTCTTAGCAATTAATTAAATAAATAATTACATGAATCGAAGTAATTATGTTTAAGTTAAAAAAAAATTTAGGTTAATATAAGATTGTTGTAAAACTATGTTGGTTTAGTGAGGTAAAAATCATGGTTAGGTCAAGATAGATTAGGTTGAATTAGATATTGTAACAACATAGTTAATACAGAAGAAATACTACAATTATTATAACGAGTTGAAAGGATATGAGAAGGGGTTATTGACGTCTTGATGATTAATCTTTAAATATCTAGCGAATTGTTAATAATTGTGACAGTAAAAGAAGGGAGAGTGATTAATTCAAAATTTGGTGGACGACTTAACTCAAAATCACAAATTTAGAATGCAATCCCACATGACTTGTAACTTTGTAAGGTAACTTTGTACATGTACTATAAACTCATCTTTGACATGGCTTATGCTTAATCCAATGTATTAACAGGTCAAGTTAACCAAAAGGTTCAGCTAACGATTGATGCTCAAAAATATGTTTTTTACTCTATTACAATGAAAATCTATCTAGTTTGTGCGAGGTGAATACCAATCTTATTGAGTTTTGACATGTCGCTACTTGTCTCTAGCTAGCTTTAGCAACAAGCCAATCACTGTGCTACCCCTATAAAAAAGAAAATAAAAAAATTCTCTTAAAAAACTTTATAAACTTTACCGTCTTTACACAATTGTGGTCAAAAAATCTTTCTGAGTACATAGGTAAATATACATATCCACGCGCATTTTTGTTATTGCAAATGTATTAAAATGAAAACTAATTTCATCCTATCACTGTACATGTCGCTACCTGGCCTTCAGCTAGCATTAGCAACAAGCAAACATTCTTATCTACTGGGTCATCACTAACGGACCTACATTGTACACGTGTTACCCCTGTAAATTTTTTATAAAAAGAAAAAACAAAAAACTGTTTATAAAAAATCTCTTGTACGTGAAATACTCCGTACTGTATATGGTTTAAGCATCGCACAATTGTGGTCCAAAAATCCACGTTTTTGTTATTGCAAATGTAGTACACAATGAAAACTAAGTTTCATCCTATAACTTGTACATGTCACTACACGGCTTAGCATTAGCAAAAAGCCAACATTCTTATTTACAAAAAATCTATTGTGAATATGGTTATAACATTAAACAATTGTGATCCAAAAATCTTTCCGAGTCATCCTATCGCTGTACATGGCCACTAGCTAGCATAAGCAACAAGCCAACATTCTTGTCTTCTTCGGTGACCAGTGGCCTACTTTAATTGTACCCCGAGGGGTATATGCTAACCCCATAATTTTTCTATAAAAAATAAATTTTTAAAAATCCGTTTACAAAAAATATCTCGTGAAATACTCCATATTGTATATGGTTTAAATGTTACACCATTTGTATACAAGTCAACAAGTGTGATGTGGGAACAAAGTGGGTACTCAAGCTAGATTAGTTATTGGGTCTGGAGTATTTTACAGATTAAGATTAAAACTAGTTTTTTTATTCAATTTGGTTCGTCAAATTAGGATTATGGAGAGTTTTAGATTATCTATGATTTGTTAGTTATAGTTTTATGATAAGATATTTTAGATCTTATTGTGATCTTTGTTTCACAACTACAATAGAATAATTAGTTTTTATCTTTTAGAACTCTAGTTAGTGTGGGATATATGTCCTATAAATATATTTTCTTTCGTTAATAAAATTCAGAAAGAGTGTTTATGATTGTTTGAATTGATTAAATTGTTGATTTAATTGTGAGCTTGCGATTATTATAGTTTTTGCAATTAAACTAACACTTTTGATCGGGATTTCAAAATTGAACCCTCAAGTCTTGCGATTGATTAAAGTCTATCCCAAGCCCTATAATCCACCACGTGAATCCATATAAAAGTGAAGCGGATTTAGTGGTAAGAAAATAGGTCAATCCAATCCAAATTAAAGGTTAGGTCATTGGGAGTTAGGATAAAGGGTATAGGAATCTCCTCCCTAACGTACCTTCAATAGAATATAAAATTTGATTGCCGTAAGATGTAAATTTTCCCACTAAATCAAACCTTGCTTGATAGGATTGAAGAAATACTGAATAATAAAATCAATCAATCAATAACATAATTAATAAAACAGACACCAAGAATGATATGTGTTACTTCTTGGTGCATTTTATTTCCCTCCAAAACATTTTTTTATTCACTTCCTTATAAAAAAATATTCACTTCTTTCCAATAATTCTGATTCACATGCTTAAAAAAATAAAAAATATTCACTAAATCATATAATTGTGATTTACTTATTACAAAATATATTCACATATTTTCCATTTCTTTTTATTGCATACAATATTATCCAATATCTTTTACTATGTATATCTTACCGAGTACACATATTATTTATTATATATCAATTACATTTACATTTACATTACATTACATAATTGCATAATACTAAAAAAGACACCAGAATTGACAAGTGTCACTTTCTGTTGCTGTTTTTTTTCCCTCTATTTTATTTAGTCAAATCTTCTTAGAATTATATTTAACATATTATTATAATATAACCTTCCTATTTGAGCACAATGAACAACAACAACAACAATAAAGATTTATGTCATTTGTATTGTAGAAAATGTGTAAAAATTATAACCAAAGATTATATTATTCCATATATTGCTGATAAAAAATTTTAAATTAAATCTTCAAATACATATAAATTCAATACATAAAAATGACAATTTTAATTTTTCAGCAAAATTTACTATTATCGGTCACCTTATAGAAAGATTAAATCAAATATGATGATTTAATAATAGATATCATTTTTAACAACTCCTCGAGTCGTCTCCATAATTCCTGAGCCGTAGCACCCGGTTTCATGATGGTATTAACAAGATCTTTGGAAATAGTGGTGTATATCCATTGCTTAACAAGTACATCTAATCTCTTCCACGTTTCATCATCAATATCCTTTGGACGCTTCACCTTCTCATCAATGTGGTCAAGAACATTGTAGGCACAAGCATGAATTTGGAAAAGTTCAACCCAAGTAGCATATTGGGCGTCCTCGTGATCAAGAGTCACGGGCATAAGGGATTTGATGTTGCTGACGGCAAAAGCCGGGTGGAAGGGGCTGGTTTTGGGAGGAGAATGAGGGAGAGCAGAGTCATCGTCACCGGCCAAGGAGGGCTGGAAGTACGGGTAGGAGGAGGAGATGGACGGCTATGGAGGTCTAAGAGATTGAATAGGGTTTTGGGGAAAAGAGAGAAAATAAAACCCTAAGAGGAATCTGATACCATGTAGAATAGTGTAATTCTCCTTAGTTGGAGTATTCTCATTAATCAATATATATAGGTGTGTACAACCCTAATTATGAGAAACCTAATTACACAAGATATATGTTACAACAACAATAAAGATTTATGTCATTTGTATTGTAGAAAATGTGTAAAAATTATAACCAAAGATTATATCATTCCATATATTGCTGATAAAAAATTTTAAATTAAATCTTCAAATACATATAAATTCAATACATAAAATGACAATTTTAATTTTTCAGCAAAATTTACTATTATCGGTCACCTTATAGAAAGATTAAATCAAATATGATGATTTAATAATAGATATCATTTTTAACAAAATATATTACATGTTGGATCACATAGTGAAATACATACACTAAAAAGAATGTTGTAAAAGATGCATATGAAACTTTGCAATGCAAATATATAAGTAATGTTTTATTTTTATATTTATTTGACCATATAATTTGTACTTATTACTTATAAACATTACTGAATCATTAAAAAATTAAAAATTAACTTATGTAACAATCAAGATAATTTAATGGAAAATTTAAATTTTAACACCACAAAAAAACGAAAAAAAATGGATTTTAACACTACAACAACAAAAAAAAAAAAAATCCACCTTTTATTTTAACACCACTAAAAGTTTAAAATTTGTTTTTTACCATCACTTAACTACTTCATGGATGAAATCCGTTAATGGGCTCCACATTGCTTACGTGTCAGCATATTATTGACAAAAAAATAATTAAAAAAACCCTAAATTAGCCCAGGTCCCCACCGCCAGCTAGGCAGCACCGATCACTTCCCCACCCAATCAAACACCCCTACTCCCTGCCAAAGCCACCAGATTCTCTACCCCCTCCTTTTCCACCTCTCTAAAACCAGCAACCTTGCCCAAACAACCACAAAAAACGGGTGGTTGTTTTTCGAACCACTCAAACCACCACCAAAAACAGGTTTTAAGGGCCAAAAAAGACCAATGTATGGTCGAGACGACCACTTAGGGTCACTTTCGACCGTTAGTTGCCGTAAGTGGTGGTCGATTTTGGGTGGTTTGAAAAACGACACGCCCATTTTAAGCGGTCATTAGGAGGTTTATTCGATTTTGGGTAGGGGTAAAGGGAGGAGACGGAGTTTGCGGCGGCTGGGCTAGAAACGGTGGTGTTTGGGGTGGGGTAATGGCCGACGCTGCCCTGTTTGTGGTGGGGATGGGGTTGGCTCGGTAATTTAGGGTTTTTTTTTTTTAATTTTTTTAAAACTAATAATATGACGACATGTGGCACAATGGACCTCACTTAACAGATTTTTGGACGATGGTAAACTCAATTTTCTTAAAAAAATTTGTGGTGTTAAAATAAAAGTTTTTTTTTTTAGAAAATCCATTTTTTCCGTTTTTTATGGTGTTAAAATTCAAATTTTCTTAATATAATTTATTTAGCACTTTATTAATAAAATTTAAAGAAATTTATTTTTTTCTATCAGGGTTTGTCATACAAAATTGAGTACAAATCGACAAAATTTATTTTATTTAAACCTTTTATTGTTGTATAACGTTTATAATATATTTCCCTATTTTGTACTCAAATTTTTATGCATATTTTACATAAATAAAGCTTAATGTTATATTTTTTGTATTTTAGGATTAAGATAACAAAAAATAATAATTCAGTAATAATCGTGCATGTTACTGGTCCTAAGCTACTTATTGACATAAAATAATAACAATTCGGGCAAAAGCTGGTGTAGTGATCATGTAATTAGAAGAGAGGGAGTAACTAACATTTAAAATTTTCTAGTTTTATTCGTTGGAGCTTGGAGCCTCTTATAAATATCATTTTACAAGCTCCTACTTTTCCAAAATACTTCAAACAATTTAACAACCAAAGCTCAAAAAATCTTTAGAAAATGAGTACCTTTCTCCAACCAGCAATTGCAATAACCGCTCTTCTTTTGCTCCAACTCTTTCCTCCTCCAACCATGGCTGCCTGGTTTGCTTATATCACGGACGAGGATGGTGAACCAATGCTAAATGGCGGAACATATTACATCATCGCCACCAATGGTGGAGGCCTCGCCGTGGCACAAAAACCACAAACCTTGGCGTGCCCTCTCTTTATAGCCCAAGAGAAAGATGGTTCATCTATTGGCCACCCTTTCAAAATCACTTCTCCAATAAGCTCAAAGTACCTTCCGTTTGGTCCAACTGAATTCTATGTTGTTGACGACACTACCACCTGCACGAAGCCACTAGCGTGGCGATTAACCACGGATAATGCAACCGGCCAAATCTATGTGGCTGCGGGTACTACTGAGTCGCTCGGGCCTAGTCCATTCAGTATAACATTACCATTCAGCGATGTCCAACCAAATGAATATGAGATATTCCATTGTGACAACGTCATATGCAAACTTGCTGGAATCTTTGAGAATGGACTTTTGGGCATGAATACTGATTTTAATCTTAAATTTACCTTTCGTTTCAGAAAAGCTTTAACACAAACTTCACAGATTATGTAATGTTTGATTTAATATGGCCAATGTTTGATGTTCCATGCTATGTATGTAATGTGCACAAATTCGTCGGTTGATTAATAATAAAACTCAAGTGTTGCTCTTATTACATTCTTGTGTTAAATCATTTTTATATCATATGTGTAACACACCAATGCTCAAAATATATAATCCCTTTGTTTGATTATGTTACTCGCTTCTGCATTATTAATTGTCACAGATGCACCCTTTTGACCATTAGTTTAATATTTTCAAAATTACAACTTTTTTAGCTAAATTTATCAATTGTTTTACATTGAAATGGTGACAAGTTGCAACCAAAATTTTTAAAATTTATGGTCTTTTACAACATTGTTTTAAAGGTGGTTATATGCAAAAAAAACGAGATTTATTTAAAGGTGGTTTTATTGCAAAATTTACTTTTTATAATTAATTTTTGAAAAAAATGATTTAAAAAAAAATACATTTCTTTAGTTTTTTTTTTAGACAAATCATATCTTAAGTTTGAGAAGCAAATATAAAAAAATAATAAAAAAAAATAACTAGGTCAATGGGAATTAAGTATAGTGATTGATAGTCATTTTAAGGATGACTGCCATTTAAAAAAAATGTGTTTGATTAACAGTTAGCATTTTAATTTTTGTTAATTTTAATAAACAAGGGATAGCTTGATAATTTAATTCTCATGTTTATGATATTGAACCCCTGTGATTTTATACTTTAGTTACTAGTAATTTATAGGTGTCAATGAAATTTTTATTGAACATCTGGAATGGACGTGGTGCACTTGGAAAGAACATTTGCATATTTTAAAAATATATTATAGCCATTTATAAAAAACGCGAGCATAATATGTTCTTTGAGTTTGAACTATATGTTCTTTACATTATACGATATTTTCTTTAATGTACGTGCATGAAAAAAAATGTTAAATTCAACCACCTATGTAACCATGATAAAAACTTTATCATGTTCTTTAATATATATCATGTTCTTTCAATAAAAACTTTATGTTCTTTGAAATATTATGTTCTTTGTCAAACACAAACATATATTTTTGTCATACACAGGTATGTTCTTTTTCAAATACAAGTATATTCTTTTTCAAATAGTAGTATGTTTTTTATTTTCATATGTATGTTCTTTCTGTCTTTTTTAGTTTTACCGAGTACACCAAACGCATGGTGCACCTGGGTGCACAGATCAAACACTAGTTGGTTTACTTAGCATTTTTTATAAATAAGCTCTAGAGTACTAGTGCTTTTCTTCACAAACTTCTAAAGTAAAAAACGAACAAAACCCAAAAAAATGGCTAATCTTTATTCCCAACTTTCAACCACAATCCTCCTAATTTTCTCTCTTTCCATCGTTACATCAACCACAGCCGCCAACGACGTAGACTCCCTTGTTCTAGATGTAGAAGGGAACCCACTCGAAGTAGGCTCATTTTATTACGTCCGTACAGAACTTTCAAAAGTCAGAATAGGAGGTGGCATAGTCGCGGCATCCAAACCAAACCAGCCCGAATGCCCTCAATACGTAGCCCAATTAGCCGAAGGCTGGTACGGCGAATCCCCAATTACATTCCTACCATCAGACCCATCACAAAAACACATCCACATTTCCTCTGACCTTAACATAATGTTCAATACCTCCTCTAGCGTCTGCTCGCAAGGGGCATGGCAACTTACCCCCGACGCCAACTCCGGTGAAATCCACTTGTCTACCGGAGGTGGTATTGGAAACCCGAGCCCTCAGACCGCAGCTAATTGGTTCAAGATAGAGAAAAGTATTGCTAGTTCGGAGTTTTACCAGCTCGAATATTGTCCGTCTAGTAGTACAATCAATGGGTTTGCAGCTAAGAAAGATATCGTATGTGGCGTTATTGACGCTACTTCGGGCACAGATGACTACCGTTTGTTGTGGTTAGGTCTAGTTCCAAGAAGGGCAGACTTCTTCCACATTCTAAGTTTCATTAAAGTTTAAGTGTTGCTACGCATGTACTTAAGCATATAGATTGTTAAGAAGGTTGTATGAAGAACAATAATGTATGATGTTGATCTTATCAATAAAAGAATTTCATCTTGGAAATTTCTCTTCATTTGATTACTTAATTATGAATGTATTTTTGTAGTATTAGAGAAGCTTAATAATGAGAGGACATTGATATAAGAAAAATTAATGATAAAATGTACTTCGTATTTCGTAGTATTTTATTAAAAAATAAAGTATAATACTTTAAAAAAAAAATAGTCACATTGAGAAAATATGTCACTTTCAAATATAAAAGGAGTTAAATAGATTAGTGCAAATAAAATATTGGCTAAAAATTGATATGAATGGTACTTTGTACACATAAATTTAACAATGTTATTCAACATAAAATGATATAAATTAGACGTCGTACACATAACATTTATTGGCCTCATATATTTTTGAGCTTTTATTGTGGATATGTAGTGGTCCAAAGACAACAATTAGATGTCAATTCAAGTATATGCGTCGGACTGGGTGATATTGGATCAGGTCGAGTTATATCTATTTCAAATTAAGTCATGCTAAATTATTGTATTCATATGAGTAGAAATTTAAAACATGATTTTTTTCGAGTCGATCAGAATAAATCAGGTCACACGAGTTAGATTTTGTTACCTCTAATTCACAGTTTCAAACACCATGTCTCTAGTTAATTTAATAATGGTATTTTAATATATGGGGAATTATTGTATGTCCACAAGTTCTCCAAAATATCACGGGCCACAATTAGGGTACATTAATGATAAAAATAATGATAGTCCAATAGGTGGAAATTATTGACCGCATCTATTTCCTTGTAAACATGACCTCTCGAAATTGTACTTTGCATATATATAATACACTAGATGATCAATGTTGTCTAATAGAATTAGCTGATCTTGAGTTAAATAATCTATATAGAGCATTGTAAGTAGCACATCAAATTATATATAGTTTGACCATGAATAATTTACATGGAAGTTTTAAGAGTATTTATGAAATGTCCAACAACTTATATTTAATTTTAAAATTATATTAAAAAAATATATATAAAATATCAAATAACTTATACTTCCTCTGTTCTTTTTTACTTGACCTGTTTCTTTTATCACGCTTGTCAATGTAAAACTTTAACGGTCTATAAGTTTAATTCTCTATAATTAAAATATATAAAAGTTATATGTTATGATAGTACTTACTGAGACGAATTCAAAATGATCCAACATGAATATATTTTTTTCTTACATATTATTCACAAAACACGGTCAAAGGAGGAGTGGTGAATAGTGTAAAAGTCAAAGTAGGTCAAGTAAAAAAAAACAGAGGAAGTATTCATTTTACCTCACACAATGTCTTCTCATTAAATGGGGAGAGTGATTAATCAAAAATTTGGTGAGTTAGCTTAATTAATATCACAACATTAGAATGTTTTTCAAAAAAATATAAGTGTGGAAAGGGTATTTCCGATTTTTCATTCATCTAGTTAGGGGCATGTCGGTAAACTCACATCAATTTTGAAGGTCTTCTACTGCCGTGTTTGTTCAAATTGGTAGACTCTGCGTGGATATGGTGGTTTACGCTTGATCCAAATGAAAATCTATTAAGTTTGTATACCACAAATTGTGGTTTAAAAATCATTGAGAGTACATAGGTAAATATAGATCCACGTTTTTGTTATTGCAAGTGTAGTACAATGAAAGCTATCAGTACGTGTCGCTACTTGGACTCTAGCTAGCATTAGCAACAAGCCAACAATAATCTTATCTACTTGGGTGACTATGCAATATTTAAAGGATAATATAACCAAGAAATATATTGATAATAAGTGAAGGATATAAATCCAATTTTTTTTCCTTATAAAGAATTAATAAATAAATATTAATGGGTGCATGTACAGCGCGTTTTTGGTACCCCGGCCACACCGTACGGCATAACAGGACTCACCAAAATAACGGAGAATGAAATATCTTTCCAAAAACGCGCGTTTTGGAAATTTCTGGAAAAACCAACCAAAAAGCGTCTCACGCACGCTTCCCAAAACCTAAAAAACACGCCGCCACTCATTTGCCATTTACTCCAATTTTTCTTTTAAAACTTTTTCACTTTTAACACCGACGCTTTTAACACATTGATTTTTCACCTCAATTTTCATCTTTTTTACTAAATTCCATGGCAGACGAAGAATACAATTTCCTGGATTCATAAGAATCAATGGAAATCGAAGAGATTGAAGATTCATTCATGAATTTGGAGATCGAAAACAAAATTACAGAAATCAAGCAACTTCTATTAGAAAATATTGAACACCAAGGTATGTAAATTTTTTTTATTTGAGGTAGTAAAAAAATACATACTGAATCCCTGTAAATTTTAAAAATTAAGATAAGTAACGTAATAAGTGAAATTTAGTAACCCCTTATATTACTCCCTCAGTAACCCTTTCAGCATTTGCTTATAATTCCCTCTAGTAATCCCCTCAAATACCACTGTAGTAACCCCTTTACTAATATTTTTAGTAACCCCATAAAAGTAAACCCCTCAGTAACCCCAGTAGAAAATTCAGATTAGTAACCCCACAAAAGTAAAACCCTCAGTAACCCCAGTAGAAAATTCAGTAACCTTATAGTAACCATCATCAAAATCATTCCATTATCAACAACTCTAGTAACCCCTATTAAATAATAGCATTAGTAACCCCTTTACTAATCTTTTTAGTAACCCCATAAAATTAAACCCCTCAGTAACCCCGGTACAAAAAACAGTAACCTTATAGTAACCATCATCAAAATCATTCCATTATCAACAACAATAGTAACCCCCATTAAATAATAGTAGTAGTAACCTCAAAATCACCAGTTAAACCACCAGTTCTAAATTCTGAAGACCACCAGTTAAACCACTATGTGGACAATGTGGTCCATGTCCCAAGCAAATGCTATCTTGTTATTTAATCCAAAATATAATCGGTGACAATTATGGTACGAGTAAATGTTTTTTCAAAGATTATTACATAATGATCCTCAACGGCGAGAAAAAAATTATAATGTAATTTTTATTTATTTATTTATATATTTTGAATAAATGACGCAAAACGGTATGAAGTGAAAGAAAAAAAAAATGTTAAGTAAAATTAAAGTCTCTAATAAACTATTTTACTTATGCACTTTTGATCCCTTAACTCTTAAATGTCACTTTTGATCCTTCAACAGCCAATGTAGGTGTTTTCTGACCAAATAGTTTAGAAACTAATCATAATCAGTAAGAGTTTAGGGATCTTACTTTGGTATGTGTCATTTGTTTTCCGTCGACATTAATTAAATTATTAATATTCTATGCTGAGTTGGCAAAAGTATTGACAAAAAATAGTTTATGGACTAAATTTGACACTTCGAGCAATAAATTACCACATAATCAAAACACATTTTAAGCTCCACTTTCCTATGTGAAATGTTCACTTGGCGGGATAATTATGATCAGAAAACTTCTTTATACATAATTCTTAATCTATGCACCTGGGTAGTGGCGTATTCAGAATTTACAAACAAGGTGTGCACAATTATTTACTTAATAGACAATAATCCTAACCTGTTTGCATAAACGATCTTAACATGTAGTAGTCAGCAAAAATAATAGTTGGGAAAATTGTTTAACAATGGATTCCAACTATAGACTAAAGTGACAATTCAAGGAAGCAAATAACGTGTTGATAAGTATATTAGGTGACTCGTACTTCGTAGCTTTGTCCGCCCGATCGGGCGGACATTGCCCGGTCTGACCGGGCGGAAGAAGAAGAGGTGCCTGGCAAATTCGTTGAAGAAGCTGCTCTCGCGCCCGACCGGGCGAGCCTTCGCCCGACCGGGCGAGCCTTCGCCCGATCGGGCAGACCTTGCCCGGTCTGACCGGGCGGTGGGGGTTGGATACGTTGAAGCATTCGTATGGAGTCTTCTTCTCGCGCCCGATCGGGCAGACCTTGCCCGGTCTGACCGGGCGGAGAAGGAAAAATACGGAACGCGGATTTTGCGGTTTTAGGTTATCTTATTTTATTATTTTTTTGCCCAAGTATCTTTTAATTAGGGATTAATATAAAACCTCCCTAATATCAGTATTAGGGTTAAGAGAGAGAGAGTGAAAGCCGTTCTTGAGAAATACAAGAATCATCTTTGTAATCTTTGCAGTTTATAGTGAAATCATTCGATCTCGGTGCCCGTGGACGTAGCTATCACATCGATAGTGAACCACGTAAATTCTTGGTGTTGTTCTTATTGTTTGCATTGAATTTCTTTATTGTTTTCTTGTTTGTTTTCGACCTTTGCTTCCGCTGTCGCACAACAATTGGTATCAAGAGCTCAGGTTCAATCCTTGGAGAGTTTCTTGAAGATAACAATGGCAGGAGATTCAACAATAAGAATTGAGAAGTTTACCGGGAAAAATAGTTTCGGGCTATGGCAAATTAAGATGAAGGCTCTGTTAAAACAACAGCAGATATGGCGTCCGTTGGCTCCAAAGAGTACTACTTCGGAGTCAGGAGACGGACCGACTGACTCGCAGTTAGAAGTTATGGAAGAGAAGGCACACTCTACCATATTACTTAGTCTTGATGATCAAATCATCACGGAGGTTGCTGATCAGGAAACGGCGGCTGGATTGTGGCTGAAGCTGGAGTCATTGTATATGACTAAGTCGTTGACCAACAAATTATTACTGAAACAGCGGTTGTTTAGCCTCCGGATGCAGTCAGGTACTTCCTTACGGGAACATCTAGAAAAACTTAACTCTATTTTGCTTGATTTACGTAATTTAGATGTTAAAATTGATGATGAGGATGCTGCGTTGATTTTACTTGTATCTCTACCGTCTAGCTTTGAGAATTTTGTAGAGTCTTTTGTTGTTGGTAAGGATTCTATAACCTTAGAAGAAGTGAAGGCAGCACTTCATACTAGGGAACTCAGAATGAAAGCTACGAGTGATAATGGGGATAATGGTAGTGGGTTATTTGTTAAGTCCGGAAAGTCTAAAAAGAATAAGGGGTTTAACAAGGGGAACAATGCTGGGTCGGGTGCTGGAAACGGCAAGGATGGATCTAGTAAAACTACTACTAAAACATGTTATTACTGTAAAGAACCGGGTCACTTTAGGAATAATTGTCCGGTGAGGAAAAACAAGTCCCAGGCTGCTGTAGTTGAAGAGAAACCGAATGAGAGCTATAATTCAGAGGAAGATTTAGCATTAGTCAGTTCTGCTAGGTCTGATGATTTATCTGATAACTGGGTTCTAGATTCGGGGTGTTCGTTCCATATGTGTCCACGTCGAGATTGGTTTGATACATATGAACCTCGCAATGGGGGTATGGTTATAGTCGGTAACAATGCTCCATGTAAGGTCACAGGTATTGGTTCCATGAGGTTGAGGACTGTTGATGGGCGGAGGTTAACTTTGACTAATGTACGGCATGTTCCTGCTTTAGGAAAGAATCTGATTTCATTGGGTACCCTGGATGAATTGGGGTACAATGGTGTGTTTTCAGATGGGGAGTTGTGTATTTTCAGAGGTTCTGAGTTGGTACTTAAGGGTATCAAAAGGAACACCCTCTATGTTTTTGAGGGTGTTACACTGCCTAGTTCTGCGGTTTGCGCATCTGTATCTCACCAGGAGATGACTAAGATTTGGCACATGAGGCTTGGTCATATGGGGGAGAAGGGGATGCAGCTATTGTCCAAGAGGGGTCTTCTATCCGGGGTCAAGGTTGCCAACCTTGAATTTTGTGAGCATTGTGTGTTTGGTAAGAAACACAGGTCAAAGTTCAGCAAGGGTGCTCACATTACTGATGCAGTGCTCGATTACATCCATTCAGATTGCTGGGGTCCATCTAGAGTTGAAGGTATGGGAGGTTACCACTATTTTGTGTCATTTGTTGATGACAAGTCCCGATACACATGGCTTAGGTTGCTTAAGTCAAAGGATGAGGCCTTCAAAGTTTTCAAGCAATGGAAAGCTTTGGTGGAAAATCGACAAGGAAGGAAGATCAAGAAGCTACGAACGGACAATGGGCTAGAGTTTTGCAAAGACGAGTTTAATCAGTTCTGTGCAGATGAGGGTATAGGTCGGCATCATACTGTCAGGAAGACACCACAGCAGAACGGTGTAGCAGAACGGGTTAATCAGACACTGCTAGAGAGAGTCCGATGCATGCTCTCTAATGCAGGGCTTGGGAGGAGGTACTGGAGTGAAGCTGTGTTAACAGCTTGTTATGTCATTAATAGGGGTCCTCATTCTGGAATTGATTCCAAGATTCCGTTTGAGATCTGGAGTGGTAAGTTGCCTAATTTTTCGAATTTGAAGATTTTTGGTTGTGTTGCTTATTATCATGTTATTGAGGGTAAGCTGGATCCACGAGCCAAGAAGGGGTGTTTTGTTGGGTACGGGGATGGTGTGAAGGGGTTTAGAATTTTTTCACCTTCGGAGGGTCGGGTCATTCTTAGTAGGGATGTTACTTTCGATGAAAACACCATGTATTCAATTAAAAATGCAGAGATTTCAGATTTGAGAAGGGAAGGAGACAATTTATTACAGACAGATGGGGTACTTGAGGTACATCAGTCTACCATTGCTGATTTACCTCGGGTACAATATATTGATGATGATGCTGATGTTCCAGTGCCGGGTACTCCTGAACCTGAGATTACTCCTACTCATTCTAACTCTGGGGATGAGGTGGAGCAATCTAATCAGGGGTCATCTAGT
Source organism: Chenopodium quinoa (assembly GCF_001683475.1). Taxonomy (NCBI): domain Eukaryota; kingdom Viridiplantae; phylum Streptophyta; class Magnoliopsida; order Caryophyllales; family Amaranthaceae; genus Chenopodium; species Chenopodium quinoa. Next base: position 23,003 of record NW_018743909.1, on the reverse strand, counting down.
CAACCTGACACCATTCTTGAGATGCCTAAACGAGTTATCAAGAAGCCTGTTAGATTGATTGAAGAGATGGAGGGAAGAAATTGCTGTGTTGATGCGATGACAGGTTATGCATTGAGTGTAGCTGATGATGTAGAGTCATTTGAACCTGCCACATATAAACAAGCAATTAGTTGTAGTGAGTCTGCGCAATGGCTTGCCGCAATGGGTGAAGAGATGCAGTTCCTTTACAAGAACAGAGTGTGGGAACTGGTAAAGGTACCGGAAGGGAGGAAGCTTGTGGGTTGTAAATGGATTTACAAGAAGAAAGAAGGGTTGTCGGAAACTGAGCAAATACGTTTTAAGGCTAGGCTAGTTGCTAAGGGGTTCAGTCAGGTAGAAGGGGTTGATTTTGTTGAGATATTCTCACCTGTGGTTCGACATACTTCTATCCGTGTGTTATTGTCAATTGTAGCACATTTTGATCTTGAGCTGGAGCAGTTGGATGTTAAAACGGCTTTCCTTCATGGCGATTTGGAGGAGGAGATTCTGATGAAGCAGCCCGAAGGATTCGAAGCTCCTGGAAAGGAACACTATGCCTGCAGATTGCTAAAGTCATTGTATGGACTTAAGCAATCCCCCCGACAGTGGTACAAAAGGTTTGATTCTTTTATGGTTTCACAAGGTTTTGACAGGAATTCATATGATTGCTGTGTGTATCATAGTAAGCTGGATAATGGTTCCATGATTTATCTTTTATTATATGTTGATGACATGTTGGTTGCCACAAAGAATAAATCTGATATTGCTAGATTAAAGGAGATGCTTAACTCGGAGTTTGACATGAAAGACTTGGGTGCAGCTAGGAAGATTTTGGGTATGGAGATCTACAGGGATCGGGCTAGAGGTAAGCTTTTCTTGACTCAGAAAAGCTACATTGAAAAGATTTTGTCTCGTTTTGGGATGGAAAAATCGAAGCCTATAAGTACGCCAACTACTGTTAGTTGTAAGTTGTCTTTGTCTATGTCACCTCAATCAGAGGAGGAGTTGTCTTATATGTCTAGAGTTCCATATGCAAACGCGGTTGGTTGTTTGATGTATGCTATGGTCTGTACTAGGCCGGATATTGCGCATGCTGTTAGTGTTGTAAGCAGGTTTATGGCTCGACCTGGGAGGGAACACTGGCAAGGGGTGAAAAGGATTTTTCGCTACCTGAGAGGGACAACTGATATTGGTCTTGTGTACGGGAATGGTAAGGAATGCTTGGTCACTGGGTACAGTGATTCTGATTATGCAGCTGATGTGGATACCAGGAGGTCTGTGACTGGTTATGTGTTCACTTTGGGTGGTTCTGTGGTTAGTTGGAAGTCTACATTGCAGTCATCAGTTACGTTGTCAACTACTGAAGCTGAGTATATGGCTCTAACTTCTGCAGCTAAGGAGTCTATTTGGCTCAAAGGCCTAGTAGGTGAACTGGGTATTGCACAGGATTTTGCTACAGTGTATTGTGATAGTCTAAGTGCGATTTGCTTAGCTAAAGATCAAGTACACCATGATCGGACGAAGCACATTGATGTCAGGTATCATTTCTTACGTACTGACAAGAGGATTAAGGTGAAGAAGATTGGGACTGCTGACAACCCGGCTGATTTCTTCACTAAGCCTGTTCCGTTTAGCAAGTTTAAACATTGCTTAGACTTGCTAAATATTGATTACTACGTGATGTAGTAGGCCCTGAGGGGCGAAGTTGGGGAGCTCCTGGTGTAGGTGTGTTGGCCTTAAGGTGGAGCTTGCCCGGGGCTTGTGATGCAGGTGGAGCATTATGAGTTGTTATACTTGGAGACGAGTATGTGATGGGTCTTGGTTGAAGACTTATCGGGATGTATGGCTTATGCATGAGTCCTGCATCGGGTTTGGCTTGAGATGTTTTTTCACTATGTCTTGATGGGGTCGTTTGCTGACTACGAGTTCTCGTCAAGGTGGAGATTGTTGATAAGTATATTAGGTGACTCGTACTTCGTAGCTTTGTCCGCCCGATCGGGCGGACATTGCCCGGTCTGACCGGGCGGAAGAAGAAGAGGTGCCTGGCAAATTCGTTGAAGAAGCTGCTCTCGCGCCCGACCGGGCGAGCCTTCGCCCGACCGGGCGAGCCTTCGCCCGATCGGGCAGACCTTGCCCGGTCTGACCGGGCGGTGGGGGTTGGATACGTTGAAGCATTCGTATGGAGTCTTATTCTCGCGCCCGATCGGGCAGACCTTGCCCGGTCTGACCGGGCGGAGAAGGAAAAATACGGAACGCGGATTTTGCGGTTTTAGGTTATCTTATTTTATTATTTTTTTGCCCAAGTATCTTTTAATTAGGGATTAATATAAAACCTCCCTAATATCAGTATTAGGGTTAAGAGAGAGAGAGTGAAAGCCGTTCTTGAGAAATACAAGAATCATCTTTGTAATCTTTGCAGTTTATAGTGAAATCATTCGATCTCGGTGCCCGTGGACGTAGCTATCACATCGATAGTGAACCACGTAAATTCTTGGTGTTGTTCTTATTGTTTGCATTGAATTTCTTTATTGTTTTCTTGTTTGTTTTCGACCTTTGCTTCCGCTGTCGCACAACATAACGCTTAATAGACAATTAGATAAACAGCTAGCTACGCTTAATGGTTTGCCATAAAGCTGCTATAAATTTTATTTTAATGCACATGTAGGTTATGCACATACATACCCTTGGTGTTAGCTGTATCCATCCCTGCACCCGAGTGCACCATGTATCGGTATATATATATATAAATAAATAAATAAAACAGAAACAAAGTTGTTATATATTGTAAAGAAAATAATATATATTGAAAAAAATAAAAAATTAGAATGACTAATTTTCAAATATTTACAACGAATTCCTAAAATGAGAAAAATAAATTTTAGCATTTAAAAATAATTTAAAAATCATTAAATCACAACAGTACAATTTTAAAATTTTTGGTAATAGAATTTTCAAATGTTGAGGTCTGAAGAAATGTGAGGTGGTTTACATAGCTTTTTTTTTTTTTTTTTTTTTTTTATATATATTTAAGTTCCAGAGCTCTTGTTTACATCATATTTCAAACTCCAAAAATAAAGAACGAACAAACACTAAAAAGATGGCTAATTTTTATCTCCAACTTTACACCACAATCCTCCTTATGTTCTCTATTTCCATGGTTTCTTCAGCCACAACCGCCAACAACGTAGACTCCCTTGTCCTAGATATCGAAGGGAACCCACTCGAAGTAGGTTCATTTTACTACGTCCGTACTCCCCAGTCAACATTTAGATGGGGAGGTGGCATAGTCGCGGCATCCAAACCAAACCAACCCGAATGCCCTCAATACGTAGCCCAATTAGGCGAAGGCTGGTACCGCGAATCCCCAATAAAGTTCCTCCCATCAGACCCATCACATAAACATGTCCACATTTCCTCAGACGTCAACGTAGTCTTCAACAACTCATTTAGTGCCTGCTCGCAAGGGGCATGGCAACTTACCCCCGATGCCAACTCCGGTGATCTCTTCTTGTCTACCGGAGGTGGTATTGGAAACCCGAGCCCTCAGACCGCCGCCAATTGGTTCAAGATAGAGAAAAGAAGAGGTGATCCGGGGTTTTACCAACTCGAGTACTGTCCATCAAGTAATACGATCGATGCGTTTGCAACCAAGAAAGATATAGTATGCGGGGCTATCGATGGTAGTATTGATAATCTCACAGATGACCACCGTATGATTTGGTTAAGTCTATTTCCAATAAGGCCAGATGATTATTTCAGTACTGGCCTAATGTTTTTTTTCATTAAAGCTTAATTGCCGCGGCGTCTTCCTCGCTCCAAAGTGCATTACTACGCATGTACTCATCATTATATATAATGTTCTTGATTAAGAAGGTTTTATGAAGAACAATAATGTACGACATGTTATCGTTATAAATATCTTACTAGCTCCAACGTACTTTATAAATAAGCTAATTCAAGGTGTTTGATGGGAAGCTTATTTAAAGAGGTTATTCTACTAAATAAGCTCTTTTTCAAAAAGCTCATTTTAGGGGCTTTTTTAATTAGTTTATTCAATTCTTATAGTGAAATGATACTTATACCCTCATTTAAGAAAAAAAATAGTATATGAACTAATTACCCCACAATTGGCTTATTGATCATTTTACATAATCAATCAGCTTTAAATAATCATCTATTTACCAAACATATTTCTACATTAAGTAATAAAATATCTAAGTTACCATTTTTACCCACCTCGGTTAGGATCGGGTAAAGATCAATCGATTTAGCGTTGTGTTTTGGTTGGGTCAACTTCATTCATATTCGCTTCTGATAAATTCGTATCGAGCTCAAACTTATATTAGCTGGATTGGATTAATTTTGGGTCAAATGACTTTGGGTGGGATTGATTACGGTTCAAATGATTTTTATTCATTTTAGTTTGATTATGATACAACTGAGTCATTATTAAGTCAATTCCGACCCAATTCAAAACCTTATTGCATTGAGTTTGTCTAAATTTGGGTCAACATGACCAAATTATATATTTAAATAAGGGCATTATTAAACCAGGGTAATTATTGAGTTAATACCTTATCATTGGGTCACTATTAGGTCTTTTATGTATTATCTTTCATATTGTGTCATTAATATTTCTTAGTTTTGTTAGTATATTAGGTCCGTCATGTATAAGTTTTATCTTTTAAGTCACAATTTGTCAATACCTTACCATATCTATATAAATTAGACAATAAGAAATGAACTAATTATAGATAAATTGAGGATGGCCACATGTTGTTGTGTCATATTTAAGTAAAAAAAGTTCTTAGCAATTAATTAAATAAATAATTACATGAATCGAAGTAATTATGTTTAAGTTAAAAAAAAATTTAGGTTAATATAAGATTGTTGTAAAACTATGTTGGTTTAGTGAGGTAAAAATCATGGTTAGGTCAAGATAGATTAGGTTGAATTAGATATTGTAACAACATAGTTAATACAGAAGAAATACTACAATTATTATAACGAGTTGAAAGGATATGAGAAGGGGTTATTGACGTCTTGATGATTAATCTTTAAATATCTAGCGAATTGTTAATAATTGTGACAGTAAAAGAAGGGAGAGTGATTAATTCAAAATTTGGTGGACGACTTAACTCAAAATCACAAATTTAGAATGCAATCCCACATGACTTGTAACTTTGTAAGGTAACTTTGTACATGTACTATAAACTCATCTTTGACATGGCTTATGCTTAATCCAATGTATTAACAGGTCAAGTTAACCAAAAGGTTCAGCTAACGATTGATGCTCAAAAATATGTTTTTTACTCTATTACAATGAAAATCTATCTAGTTTGTGCGAGGTGAATACCAATCTTATTGAGTTTTGACATGTCGCTACTTGTCTCTAGCTAGCTTTAGCAACAAGCCAATCACTGTGCTACCCCTATAAAAAAGAAAATAAAAAAATTCTCTTAAAAAACTTTATAAACTTTACCGTCTTTACACAATTGTGGTCAAAAAATCTTTCTGAGTACATAGGTAAATATACATATCCACGCGCATTTTTGTTATTGCAAATGTATTAAAATGAAAACTAATTTCATCCTATCACTGTACATGTCGCTACCTGGCCTTCAGCTAGCATTAGCAACAAGCAAACATTCTTATCTACTGGGTCATCACTAACGGACCTACATTGTACACGTGTTACCCCTGTAAATTTTTTATAAAAAGAAAAAACAAAAACTGTTTATAAAAAATCTCTTGTACGTGAAATACTCCGTACTGTATATGGTTTAAGCATCGCACAATTGTGGTCCAAAAATCCACGTTTTTGTTATTGCAAATGTAGTACACAATGAAAACTAAGTTTCATCCTATAACTTGTACATGTCACTACACGGCTTAGCATTAGCAAAAAGCCAACATTCTTATTTACAAAAAATCTATTGTGAATATGGTTATAACATTAAACAATTGTGATCCAAAAATCTTTCCGAGTCATCCTATCGCTGTACATGGCCACTAGCTAGCATAAGCAACAAGCCAACATTCTTGTCTTCTTCGGTGACCAGTGGCCTACTTTAATTGTACCCCGAGGGGTATATGCTAACCCCATAATTTTTCTATAAAAAATAAATTTTTAAAAATCCGTTTACAAAAAATATCTCGTGAAATACTCCATATTGTATATGGTTTAAATGTTACACCATTTGTATACAAGTCAACAAGTGTGATGTGGGAACAAAGTGGGTACTCAAGCTAGATTAGTTATTGGGTCTGGAGTATTTTACAGATTAAGATTAAAACTAGTTTTTTTTATTCAATTTGGTTCGTCAAATTAGGATTATGGAGAGTTTTAGATTATCTATGATTTGTTAGTTATAGTTTTATGATAAGATATTTTAGATCTTATTGTGATCTTTGTTTCACAACTACAATAGAATAATTAGTTTTTATCTTTTAGAACTCTAGTTAGTGTGGGATATATGTCCTATAAATATATTTTCTTTCGTTAATAAAATTCAGAAAGAGTGTTTATGATTGTTTGAATTGATTAAATTGTTGATTTAATTGTGAGCTTGCGATTATTATAGTTTTTGCAATTAAACTAACACTTTTGATCGGGATTTCAAAATTGAACCCTCAAGTCTTGCGATTGATTAAAGTCTATCCCAAGCCCTATAATCCACCACGTGAATCCATATAAAAGTGAAGCGGATTTAGTGGTAAGAAAATAGGTCAATCCAATCCAAATTAAAGGTTAGGTCATTGGGAGTTAGGATAAAGGGTATAGGAATCTCCTCCCTAACGTACCTTCAATAGAATATAAAATTTGATTGCCGTAAGATGTAAATTTTCCCACTAAATCAAACCTTGCTTGATAGGATTGAAGAAATACTGAATAATAAAATCAATCAATCAATAACATAATTAATAAAACAGACACCAAGAATGATATGTGTTACTTCTTGGTGCATTTTATTTCCCTCCAAAACATTTTTTTATTCACTTCCTTATAAAAAAATATTCACTTCTTTCCAATAATTCTGATTCACATGCTTAAAAAAATAAAAAATATTCACTAAATCATATAATTGTGATTTACTTATTACAAAATATATTCACATATTTTCCATTTCTTTTTATTGCATACAATATTATCCAATATCTTTTACTATGTATATCTTACCGAGTACACATATTATTTATTATATATCAATTACATTTACATTTACATTACATTACATAATTGCATAATACTAAAAAAGACACCAGAATTGACAAGTGTCACTTTCTGTTGCTGTTTTTTTTCCCTCTATTTTATTTAGTCAAATCTTCTTAGAATTATATTTAACATATTATTATAATATAACCTTCCTATTTGAGCACAATGAACAACAACAACAACAATAAAGATTTATGTCATTTGTATTGTAGAAAATGTGTAAAAATTATAACCAAAGATTATATTATTCCATATATTGCTGATAAAAAATTTTAAATTAAATCTTCAAATACATATAAATTCAATACATAAAAATGACAATTTTAATTTTTCAGCAAAATTTACTATTATCGGTCACCTTATAGAAAGATTAAATCAAATATGATGATTTAATAATAGATATCATTTTTAACAACTCCTCGAGTCGGCTCCATAATTCCTGAGCCGTAGCACCCGGTTTCATGATGGTATTAACAAGATCTTTGGAAATAGTGGTGTATATCCATTGCTTAACAAGTACATCTAATCTCTTCCACGTTTCATCATCAATATCCTTTGGACGCTTCACCTTCTCATCAATGTGGTCAAGAACATTGTAGGCACAAGCATGAATTTGGAAAAGTTCAACCCAAGTAGCATATTGGGCGTCCTCGTGATCAAGAGTCACGGGCATAAGGGATTTGATGTTGCTGACGGCAAAAGCCGGGTGGAAGGGGCTGGTTTTGGGAGGAGAATGAGGGAGAGCAGAGTCATCGTCACCGGCCAAGGAGGGCTGGAAGTACGGGTAGGAGGAGGAGATGGACGGCTATGGAGGTCTAAGAGATTGAATAGGGTTTTGGGGAAAAGAGAGAAAATAAAACCCTAAGAGGAATCTGATACCATGTAGAATAGTGTAATTCTCCTTAGTTGGAGTATTCTCATTAATCAATATATATAGGTGTGTACAACCCTAATTATGAGAAACCTAATTACACAAGATATATGTTACAACAACAATAAAGATTTATGTCATTTGTATTGTAGAAAATGTGTAAAAATTATAACCAAAGATTATATCATTCCATATATTGCTGATAAAAAATTTTAAATTAAATCTTCAAATACATATAAATTCAATACATAAAATGACAATTTTAATTTTTCAGCAAAATTTACTATTATCGGTCACCTTATAGAAAGATTAAATCAAATATGATGATTTAATAATAGATATCATTTTTAACAAAATATATTACATGTTGGATCACATAGTGAAATACATACACTAAAAAGAATGTTGTAAAAGATGCATATGAAACTTTGCAATGCAAATATATAAGTAATGTTTTATTTTTATATTTATTTGACCATATAATTTGTACTTATTACTTATAAACATTACTGAATCATTAAAAAATTAAAAATTAACTTATGTAACAATCAAGATAATTTAATGGAAAATTTAAATTTTAACACCACAAAAAAACGAAAAAAATGGATTTTAACACTACAACAACAAAAAAAAAAAAATCCACCTTTTATTTTAACACCACTAAAAGTTTAAAATTTGTTTTTTACCATCACTTAACTACTTCATGGATGAAATCCGTTAATGGGCTCCACATTGCTTACGTGTCAGCATATTATTGACAAAAAAATAATTAAAAAAACCCTAAATTAGCCCAGGTCCCCACCGCCAGCTAGGCAGCACCGATCACTTCCCCACCCAATCAAACACCCCTACTCCCTGCCAAAGCCACCAGATTCTCTACCCCCTCCTTTTCCACCTCTCTAAAACCAGCAACCTTGCCCAAACAACCACAAAAAACGGGTGGTTGTTTTTCGAACCACTCAAACCACCACCAAAAACAGGTTTTAAGGGCCAAAAAAGACCAATGTATGGTCGAGACGACCACTTAGGGTCACTTTCGACCGTTAGTTGCCGTAAGTGGTGGTCGATTTTGGGTGGTTTGAAAAACGACACGCCCATTTTAAGCGGTCATTAGGAGGTTTATTCGATTTTGGGTAGGGGTAAAGGGAGGAGACGGAGTTTGCGGCGGCTGGGCTAGAAACGGTGGTGTTTGGGGTGGGGTAATGGCCGACGCTGCCCTGTTTGTGGTGGGGATGGGGTTGGCTCGGTAATTTAGGGTTTTTTTTTTTAATTTTTTTAAAACTAATAATATGACGACATGTGGCACAATGGACCTCACTTAACAGATTTTTGGACGATGGTAAACTCAATTTTCTTAAAAAAATTTGTGGTGTTAAAATAAAAGTTTTTTTTTTTTAGAAAATCCATTTTTCCGTTTTTTATGGTGTTAAAATTCAAATTTTCTTAATATAATTTATTTAGCACTTTATTAATAAAATTTAAAGAAATTTATTTTTTTCTATCAGGGTTTGTCATACAAAATTGAGTACAAATCGACAAAATTTATTTTATTTAAACCTTTTATTGTTGTATAACGTTTATAATATATTTCCCTATTTTGTACTCAAATTTTTATGCATATTTTACATAAATAAAGCTTAATGTTATATTTTTTGTATTTTAGGATTAAGATAACAAAAAATAATAATTCAGTAATAATCGTGCATGTTACTGGTCCTAAGCTACTTATTGACATAAAATAATAACAATTCGGGCAAAAGCTGGTGTAGTGATCATGTAATTAGAAGAGAGGGAGTAACTAACATTTAAAATTTTCTAGTTTTATTCGTTGGAGCTTGGAGCCTCTTATAAATATCATTTTACAAGCTCCTACTTTTCCAAAATACTTCAAACAATTTAACAACCAAAGCTCAAAAAATCTTTAGAAAATGAGTACCTTTCTCCAACCAGCAATTGCAATAACCGCTCTTCTTTTGCTCCAACTCTTTCCTCCTCCAACCATGGCTGCCTGGTTTGCTTATATCACGGACGAGGATGGTGAACCAATGCTAAATGGCGGAACATATTACATCATCGCCACCAATGGTGGAGGCCTCGCCGTGGCACAAAAACCACAAACCTTGGCGTGCCCTCTCTTTATAGCCCAAGAGAAAGATGGTTCATCTATTGGCCACCCTTTCAAAATCACTTCTCCAATAAGCTCAAAGTACCTTCCGTTTGGTCCAACTGAATTCTATGTTGTTGACGACACTACCACCTGCACGAAGCCACTAGCGTGGCGATTAACCACGGATAATGCAACCGGCCAAATCTATGTGGCTGCGGGTACTACTGAGTCGCTCGGGCCTAGTCCATTCAGTATAACATTACCATTCAGCGATGTCCAACCAAATGAATATGAGATATTCCATTGTGACAACGTCATATGCAAACTTGCTGGAATCTTTGAGAATGGACTTTTGGGCATGAATACTGATTTTAATCTTAAATTTACCTTTCGTTTCAGAAAAGCTTTAACACAAACTTCACAGATTATGTAATGTTTGATTTAATATGGCCAATGTTTGATGTTCCATGCTATGTATGTAATGTGCACAAATTCGTCGGTTGATTAATAATAAAACTCAAGTGTTGCTCTTATTACATTCTTGTGTTAAATCATTTTTATATCATATGTGTAACACACCAATGCTCAAAATATATAATCCCTTTGTTTGATTATGTTACTCGCTTCTGCATTATTAATTGTCACAGATGCACCCTTTTGACCATTAGTTTAATATTTTCAAAATTACAACTTTTTTAGCTAAATTTATCAATTGTTTTACATTGAAATGGTGACAAGTTGCAACCAAAATTTTTAAAATTTATGGTCTTTTACAACATTGTTTTAAAGGTGGTTATATGCAAAAAAAAAACGAGATTTATTTAAAGGTGGTTTTATTGCAAAATTTACTTTTTATAATTAATTTTTGAAAAAAATGATTTAAAAAAAAAATACATTTCTTTAGTTTTTTTTTTTTTAGACAAATCATATCTTAAGTTTGAGAAGCAAATATAAAAAAATAATAAAAAAAAATAACTAGGTCAATGGGAATTAAGTATAGTGATTGATAGTCATTTTAAGGATGACTGCCATTTAAAAAAAATGTGTTTGATTAACAGTTAGCATTTTAATTTTTTGTTAATTTTAATAAACAAGGGATAGCTTGATAATTTAATTCTCATGTTTATGATATTGAACCCCCGTGATTTTATACTTTAGTTACTAGTAATTTATAGGTGTCAATGAAATTTTTATTGAACATCTGGAATGGACGTGGTGCACTTGGAAAGAACATTTGCATATTTTAAAAATATATTATAGCCATTTATAAAAAACGCGAGCATAATATGTTCTTTGAGTTTGAACTATATGTTCTTTACATTATACGATATTTTTCTTTAATGTACGTGCATGAAAAAAAATGTTAAATTCAACCACCTATGTAACCATGATAAAAACTTTATCATGTTCTTTAATATATATCATGTTCTTTCAATAAAAACTTTATGTTCTTTGAAATATTATGTTCTTTGTCAAACACAAACATATATTTTTGTCATACACAGGTATGTTCTTTTTTCAAATACAAGTATATTCTTTTTCAAATAGTAGTATGTTTTTTATTTTCATATGTATGTTCTTTCTGTCTTTTTTAGTTTTACCGAGTACACCAAACGCATGGTGCACCTGGGTGCACAGATCAAACACTAGTTGGTTTACTTAGCATTTTTTATAAATAAGCTCTAGAGTACTAGTGCTTTTCTTCACAAACTTCTAAAGTAAAAAAACGAACAAAACCCAAAAAAATGGCTAATCTTTATTCCCAACTTTCAACCACAATCCTCCTAATTTTCTCTCTTTCCATCGTTACATCAACCACAGCCGCCAACGACGTAGACTCCCTTGTTCTAGATGTAGAAGGGAACCCACTCGAAGTAGGCTCATTTTATTACGTCCGTACAGAACTTTCAAAAGTCAGAATAGGAGGTGGCATAGTCGCGGCATCCAAACCAAACCAGCCCGAATGCCCTCAATACGTAGCCCAATTAGCCGAAGGCTGGTACGGCGAATCCCCATATACATTCCTACCATCAGACCCATCACAAAAAACACATCCACATTTCCTCTGACCTTAACATAATGTTCAATACCTCCTCTAGCGTCTGCTCGCAAGGGGCATGGCAACTTACCCCCGACGCCAACTCCGGTGAAAATCCACTTGTCTACCGGAGGTGGTATTGGAAACCCGAGCCCTCAGACCGCAGCTAATTGGTTCAAGATAGAGAAAAGTATTGCTAGTTCGGAGTTTTACCAGCTCGAATATTGTCCGTCTAGTAGTACAATCAATGGGTTTGCAGCTAAGAAAGATATCGTATGTGGCGTTATTGACGCTACTTCGGGCACAGATGACTACCGTTTGTTGTGGTTAGGTCTAGTTCCAAGAAGGGCAGACTTCTTCCACATTCTAAGTTTCATTAAAGTTTAAGTGTTGCTACGCATGTACTTAAGCATATAGATTGTTAAGAAGGTTGTATGAAGAACAATAATGTATGATGTTGATCTTATCAATAAAAGAATTTCATCTTGGAAATTTCTCTTCATTTGATTACTTAATTATGAATGTATTTTTGTAGTATTAGAGAAGCTTAATAATGAGAGGACATTGATATAAGAAAAATTAATGATAAAATGTACTTCGTATTTCGTAGTATTTTATTAAAAAATAAAGTATAATACTTTAAAAAAAAAAAATAGTCACATTGAGAAAATATGTCACTTTCAAATATAAAAGGAGTTAAATAGATTAGTGCAAATAAAATATTGGCTAAAAATTGATATGAATGGTACTTTGTACACATAAATTTAACAATGTTATTCAACATAAAATGATATAAATTAGACGTCGTACACATAACATTTATTGGCCTCATATATTTTTGAGCTTTTATTGTGGATATGTAGTGGTCCAAAGACAACAATTAGATGTCAATTCAAGTATATGCGTCGGACTGGGTGATATTGGATCAGGTCGAGTTATATCTATTTCAAATTAAGTCATGCTAAATTATTGTATTCATATGAGTAGAAATTTAAAACATGATTTTTTTTCGAGTCGATCAGAATAAATCAGGTCACACGAGTTAGATTTTGTTACCTCTAATTCACAGTTTCAAACACCATGTCTCTAGTTAATTTAATAATGGTATTTTAATATATGGGGAATTATTGTATGTCCACAAGTTCTCCAAAATATCACGGGCCACAATTAGGGTACATTAATGATAAAAATAATGATAGTCCAATAGGTGGAAATTATTGACCGCATCTATTTCCTTGTAAACATGACCTCTCGAAATTGTACTTTGCATATATATAATACACTAGATGATCAATGTTGTCTAATAGAATTAGCTGATCTTGAGTTAAATAATCTATATAGAGCATTGTAAGTAGCACATCAAATTATATATAGTTTGACCATGAATAATTTACATGGAAGTTTTAAGAGTATTTATGAAATGTCCAACAACTTATATTTAATTTTAAAATTATATTAAAAAAATATATATAAAATATCAAATAACTTATACTTCCTCTGTTCTTTTTTACTTGACCTGTTTCTTTTATCACGCTTGTCAATGTAAAACTTTAACGGTCTATAAGTTTAATTCTCTATAATTAAAATATATAAAAGTTATATGTTATGATAGTACTTACTGAGACGAATTCAAAATGATCCAACATGAATATATTTTTCCTTACATATTATTCACAAAACACGGTCAAAGGAGGAGTGGTGAATAGTGTAAAAGTCAAAGTAGGTCAAGTAAAAAAAAACAGAGGAAGTATTCATTTTACCTCACACAATGTCTTCTCATTAAATGGGGAGAGTGATTAATCAAAAATTTGGTGAGTTAGCTTAATTAATATCACAACATTAGAATGTTTTTCAAAAAAAATATAAGTGTGGAAAGGGTATTTCCGATTTTTCATTCATCTAGTTAGGGGCATGTCGGTAAACTCACATCAATTTTGAAGGTCTTCTACTGCCGTGTTTTGTTCAAATTGGTAGACTCTGCGTGGATATGGTGGTTTACGCTTGATCCAAATGAAAATCTATTAAGTTTGTATACCACAAATTGTGGTTTAAAAATCATTGAGAGTACATAGGTAAATATAGATCCACGTTTTTGTTATTGCAAGTGTAGTACAATGAAAGCTATCAGTACGTGTCGCTACTTGGACTCTAGCTAGCATTAGCAACAAGCCAACAATAATCTTATCTACTTGGGTGACTATGCAATATTTAAAGGATAATATAACCAAGAAATATATTGATAATAAGTGAAGGATATAAATCCAATTTTTTTTCCTTATAAAGAATTAATAAATAAATATTAATGGGTGCATGTACAGCGCGTTTTTGGTACCCCGGCCACACCGTACGGCATAACAGGACTCACCAAAATAACGGAGAATGAAATATCTTTCCAAAAACGCGCGTTTTGGAAATTTCTGGAAAAAACCAACCAAAAAGCGTCTCACGCACGCTTCCCAAAACCTAAAAAACACGCCGCACTCATTTGCCATTTACTCCAATTTTTCTTTTAAAACTTTTTCACTTTTAACACCGACGCTTTTAACACATTGATTTTTTCACCTCAATTTTCATCTTTTTTACTAAATTCCATGGCAGACGAAGAATACAATTTCCTGGATTCATAAGAATCAATGGAAATCGAAGAGATTGAAGATTCATTCATGAATTTGGAGATCGAAAACAAAATTACAGAAATCAAGCAACTTCTATTAGAAAATATTGAACACCAAGGTATGTAAATTTTTTTATTTGAGGTAGTAAAAAAATACATACTGAATCCCTGTAAATTTTAAAAATTAAGATAAGTAACGTAATAAGTGAAATTTAGTAACCCCTTATATTACTCCCTCAGTAACCCTTTCAGCATTTGCTTATAATTCCCTCTAGTAATCCCCTCAAATACCACTGTAGTAACCCCTTTACTAATATTTTTAGTAACCCCATAAAAGTAAACCCCTCAGTAACCCCAGTAGAAAATTCAGATTAGTAACCCCACAAAAGTAAAACCCTCAGTAACCCCAGTAGAAAATTCAGTAACCTTATAGTAACCATCATCAAAATCATTCCATTATCAAACAACTCTAGTAACCCCTATTAAATAATAGCATTAGTAACCCCTTTACTAATCTTTTTAGTAACCCCCATAAAATTAAACCCCTCAGTAACCCCGGTACAAAAAAACAGTAACCTTATAGTAACCATCATCAAAATCATTCCATTATCAACAACAATAGTAACCCCCATTAAATAATAGTAGTAGTAACCTCAAAATCATCAGTTAAACCACCAGTTCTAAATTCTGAAGACCACCAGTTAAACCACTATGTGGACAATGTGGTCCATGTCCCAAGCAAATGCTATCTTGTTATTTAATCCAAAATATAATCGGTGAACAATTATGGTACGAGTAAATGTTTTTTCAAAGATTATTACATAATGATCCTCAACGGCGAGAAAAAAATTATAATGTAATTTTTATTTATTTATTTATATATTTTGAAATAAATGACGCAAAACGGTATGAAGTGAAAGAAAAAAAAAATGTTAAGTAAAATTAAAGTCTCTAATAAACTATTTTACTTGTGCACTTTTGAATCCCTTAACTCTTAAATGTCACTTTTGATCCTTCAACAGCCAATGTAGGTGTTTTCTGACCAAATAGTTTAGAAACTAATCATAATCAGTAAGAGTTTAGGGATCTTACTTTGGTATGTGTCATTTGTTTTCCGTCGACATTAATTAAATTATTAATATTCTATGCTGAGTTGGCAAAAGTATTGACAAAAATAGTTTATGGACTAAATTTGACACTTCGAGCAATAAATTACCACATAATCAAAACACATTTTAAGCTCCACTTTCCTATGTGAAATGTTCACTTGGCGGGATAATTATGATCAGAAAAACTTCTTTATACATAATTCTTAATCTATGCACCTGGGTAGTGGCGTATTCAGAATTTACAAACAAGGTGTGCACAATTATTTACTTAATAGACAATAATCCTAACCTGTTTGCATAAACGATCTTAACATGTAGTAGTCAGCAAAAATAATAGTTGGGAAAATTGTTTAACAATGGATTCCAACTATAGACTAAAGTGACAATTCAAGGAAGCAAATAACGCTTAATAGACAATTAGATAAACAGCTAGCTACGCTTAATGGTTTGCCATTAAAGCTGCTATAAATTTTATTTTAATGCACATGTAGGTTATGCACATACATACCCTTGGTGTTAGCTGTATCCATCCCTGCACCCGAGTGCACCATGTATCGGTAATATATATATATATAAATAAATAAAACAGAAACAAAGTTGTTATATATTGTAAAGAAAATAATATATATTGAAAAAAATAAAAAATTAGAATGACTAATTTTCAAATATTTACAACGAATTCCTAAAATGAGAAAAATAAATTTTAGCATTTAAAAATAATTTAAAATCATTAAATCACAAACAGTACAATTTTAAATTTTTGGTAGTAGAATTTTCAAATGTTGAGGTCTGAAGAAATGTGAGGTGGTTTACATAGCTTTTTTTTTTTTTTTTTTTTTTTTTTTTTTTTTTTATATATATATTTAAGTTCCAGAGCTCTTGTTTACATCATATTTCAAACTCCAAAAATAAAGAACGAACAAACCCTAAAAAGATGGCTAATTTTTATCTCCAACTTCACACCACAATCCTCCTTATGTTCTCTATTTCCATGGTTTCTTCAGCCACAACCGCCAACAACGTAGACTCCCTTGTCCTAGATATCGAAGGGAACCCACTCGAAGTAGGTTCATTTTAACTACGTCCGTACTCCCCAGTCAACATTTAGATGGGGAGGTGGCATAGTCGCGGCATCCAAACCAAACCAACCCGAATGCCCTCAATACGTAGCCCAATTAGGCGAAGGCTGGTACCGCGAATCCCCAATAAAGTTCCTCCCATCAGACCCATCACATAAACATGTCCACATTTCCACAGACGTCAACGTAGTCTTCAACAACTCATTTAGTGCCTGCTCGCAAGGGGCATGGCAACTTACCCCGATGCCAACTCCGGTGATCTCTTCTTGTCTACCGGAGGTGGTATTGGAAACCCGAGCCCTCAGACCGCCGCCAATTGGTTCAAGATAGAGAAAAGAAGAGGTGATCCGGGGTTTTACCAACTCGAGTACTGTCCATCAAGTAATACGATCGATGCGTTTGCAACCAAGAAAGATATAGTATGCGGGCTATCGATGGTAGTATTGATAATCTCACAGATGACCACCGTATGATTTGGTTAAGTCTATTTCCAATAAGGCCAGATGATTATTTCAGTACTGGCCTAATGTTTTTTTTCATTAAAGCTTAATTGCCGCGGCGTCTTCCTCGCTCCAAAGTGCATTACTACGCATGTACTCATCATTATATATAATGTTCTTGATTAAGAAGGTTTTATGAAGAACAATAATGTACGACATGTTATCGTTATAAATATCTTACTAGCTCCAACGTACTTTATAAATAAGCTAATTCAAGGTGTTTGATGGGAAGCTTATTTAAAGAGGTTATTCTACTAAATAAGCTCTTTTTCAAAAAGCTCATTTTAGGGGCTTTTTTAATTAGTTTATTCAATTCTTATAGTGAAATGATACTTATACCCTCATTTAAGAAAAAAATAGTATATGAACTAATTACCCCACAATTGGCTTATTGATCATTTTACATAATCAATCAGCTTGAAAATAATCATCTATTTACCAAACATATTTCTACATTAAGTAATAAAATATCTAAGTTTACCATTTTTCACCCACCTCGGTTAGGATCGGGTAAAGATCAATCGATTTAGCGTTGTGTTTGGTTGGGTCAACTTCATTCATATTCGCTTCTGATATATTCGTATCGAGCTCAAACTTATATTAGCTGGATTGGATTAATTTTGGATCAAATGACTTTGGTGGGATTGATTACGGTTCAAATGATTTTGATTCAGTTTAGTTTGGTTATGATACAACTGAGTCATTATTAAGTCAATTCCGACCCAATTCAAAATCTTATTGCATTGAGTTTGTCTAAATTTGGGTCAACATGACCAAATTATATATTTAAATAAGGGCATTATTAAACCAGGGTAATTATTGAGTTAATACCTTATCATTGGGTCACTATTAGGTCTTTTATGTATTATCTTTCATATTGTGTCATTAATATTTCTTAGTTTTGTTAGTATATTAGGTCCGTCATGTATAAGTTTTATCTTTTAAGTCACAATTTGTCAATACCTTACCATATCTATATAAATTAGACAATAAGAAATGAACTAATTATAGATAAATTGAGGATGGCCACATGTTGTTGTGTCATATTTAAGTAAAAAAAGTTCTTAGCAATTAATTAAATAAATAATTACATGAATCGAAGTAATTATGTTTAAGTTAAAAAAAAATTTAGGTTAATATAAGATTGTTGTAAAACTATGTTGGTTTAGTGAGGTAAAAATCATGGTTAGGTCAAGATAGATTAGGTTGAATTAGATATTGTAACAACATAGTTAATACAGAAGAAATACTACAATTATTATAACGAGTTGAAAGGATATGAGAAGGGGTTATTGACGTCTTGATGATTAATCTTTAAATATCTAGCGAATTGTTAATAATTGTGACAGTAAAAGAAGGGAGAGTGATTAATTCAAAATTTGGTGGACGACTTAACTCAAAATCACAAATTTAGAATGCAATCCCACATGACTTGTAACTTTGTAAGGTAACTTTGTACATGTACTATAAACTCATCTTTGACATGGCTTATGCTTAATCCAATGTATTAACAGGTCAAGTTAACCAAAAGGTTCAGCTAACGATTGATGCTCAAAAATATGTTTTTTACTCTATTACAATGAAAATCTATCTAGTTTGTGCGAGGTGAATACCAATCTTATTGAGTTTTGACATGTCGCTACTTGTCTCTAGCTAGCTTTAGCAACAAGCCAATCACTGTGCTACCCCTATAAAAAAGAAAATAAAAAAAATTCTCTTAAAAAACTTTATAAACTTTACCGTCTTTACACAATTGTGGTCAAAAAAATCTTTCTGAGTACATAGGTAAATATACATATCCACGCGCATTTTTGTTATTGCAAATGTATTAAAATGAAAACTAATTTCATCCTATCACTGTACATGTCGCTACCTGGCCTTCAGCTAGCATTAGCAACAAGCAAACATTCTTATCTACTGGGTCATCACTAACGGACCTACATTGTACACGTGTTACCCCTGTAAATTTTTTATAAAAAGAAAAAACAAAAACTGTTTATAAAAAATCTCTTGTACGTGAAATACTCCGTACTGTATATGGTTTAAGCATCGCACAATTGTGGTCCAAAAATCCACGTTTTTGTTATTGCAAATGTAGTACACAATGAAAACTAAGTTTCATCCTATAACTTGTACATGTCACTACACGGCTTAGCATTAGCAAAAAGCCAACATTCTTATTTACAAAAAATCTATTGTGAATATGGTTATAACATTAAACAATTGTGATCCAAAAATCTTTCCGAGTCATCCTATCGCTGTACATGGCCACTAGCTAGCATAAGCAACAAGCCAACATTCTTGTCTTCTTCGGTGACCAGTGGCCTACTTTAATTGTACCCCGAGGGGTATATGCTAACCCCATAATTTTTCTATAAAAAATAAATTTTTAAAAATCCGTTTACAAAAAATATCTCGTGAAATACTCCATATTGTATATGGTTTAAATGTTACACCATTTGTATACAAGTCAACAAGTGTGATGTGGGAACAAAGTGGGTACTCAAGCTAGATTAGTTATTGGGTCTGGAGTATTTTACAGATTAAGATTAAAACTAGTTTTTTTATTCAATTTGGTTCGTCAAATTAGGATTATGGAGAGTTTTAGATTATCTATGATTTGTTAGTTATAGTTTTATGATAAGATATTTTAGATCTTATTGTGATCTTTGTTTCACAACTACAATAGAATAATTAGTTTTTATCTTTTAGAACTCTAGTTAGTGTGGGATATATGTCCTATAAATATATTTTCTTTCGTTAATAAAATTCAGAAAGAGTGTTTATGATTGTTTGAATTGATTAAATTGTTGATTTAATTGTGAGCTTGCGATTATTATAGTTTTTGCAATTAAACTAACACTTTTGATCGGGATTTCAAAATTGAACCCTCAAGTCTTGCGATTGATTAAAGTCTATCCCAAGCCCTATAATCCACCACGTGAATCCATATAAAAGTGAAGCGGATTTAGTGGTAAGAAAATAGGTCAATCCAATCCAAATTAAAGGTTAGGTCATTGGGAGTTAGGATAAAGGGTATAGGAATCTCCTCCCTAACGTACCTTCAATAGAATATAAAATTTGATTGCCGTAAGATGTAAATTTTCCCACTAAATCAAACCTTGCTTGATAGGATTGAAGAAATACTGAATAATAAAATCAATCAATCAATAACATAATTAATAAAACAGACACCAAGAATGATATGTGTTACTTCTTGGTGCATTTTATTTCCCTCCAAAACATTTTTTTATTCACTTCCTTATAAAAAATATTCACTTCTTTCCAATAATTCTGATTCACATGCTTTAAAAAAATAAAAAATATTCACTAAATCATATAATTGTGATTTACTTATTACAAAATATATTCACATATTTTCCATTTTTTTTATTGCATACAATATTATCCAATATCTTTTACTATGTATATCTTACCGAGTACACATATTATTTATTATATATCAATTACATTTACATTTACATTACATTACATAATTGCATAATACTAAAAAAGACACCAGAATTGACAAGTGTCACTTTCTGTTGCTGTTTTTTTTCCCTCTTTTTTAGTCAAATCTTCTTAGAATTATATTTAACATATTATTATAATATAACCTTCCTATTTGAGCACAATGAACAACAACAACAACAATAAAGATTTATGTCATTTGTATTGTAGAAAATGTGTAAAAATTATAACCAAAGATTATATTATTCCATATATTGCTGATAAAATTTTAAATTAAATCTTCAAATACATATAAATTCAATACATAAAAATGACAATTTTAATTTTTCAGCAAAATTTACTATTATCGGTCACCTTATAGAAAGATTAAATCAAATATGATGATTTAATAATAGATATCATTTTTAACAACTCCTCGAGTCGGCTCCATAATTCCTGAGCCGTAGCACCCGGTTTCATGATGGTATTAACAAGATCTTTGGAAATAGTGGTGTATATCCATTGCTTAACAAGTACATCTAATCTCTTCCACGTTTCATCATCAATATCCTTTGGACGCTTCACCTTCTCATCAATGTGGTCAAGAACATTGTAGGCACAAGCATGAATTTGGAAAAGTTCAACCCAAGTAGCATATTGGGCGTCCTCGTGATCAAGAGTCACGGGCATAAGGGATTTGATGTTGCTGACGGCAAAAGCCGGGTGGAAGGGGCTGGTTTTGGGAGGAGAATGAGGGAGAGCAGAGTCATCGTCACCGGCCAAGGAGGGCTGGAAGTACGGGTAGGAGGAGGAGATGGACGGCTATGGAGGTCTAAGAGATTGAATAGGGTTTTGGGGAAAAGAGAGAAAATAAAACCCTAAGAGGAATCTGATACCATGTAGAATAGTGTAATTCCTTAGTTGGAGTATTCTCATTAATCAATATATATAGGTGTGTACAACCCTAATTATGAGAAACCTAATTACACAAGATATATGTTACAGAATATTAACAAGATAATATATAAATCTATTATCTATCAGGTTACTCAACTCAAAATCACAATTTTAGAATGCAATATCACCTTTGACTTGGCTTATGCTTGATTTGTGCGAGGAATACCGATCAAATTATTGTCCTTACCACAATTGTAGTTTAAAAAATATTTTGACTTTTTTTTGTGGAAAAGGGCATAAATTAGATAAAAATCTTTCGACTACGTAGATAAAATTATTAAAGTTTTTAATATTGCAAATGCAGTTCAATGAAAACTAAGTTAAGCCTATCACTGTACATGACGCTACTTGGCCTCTAGCTAGCGTGGGCAACAAGCCAAAATTCTTATCTTCTTGGGTGACCACTGGTGAAGTGGCCTACGTTGTAATCCGAGGGGCACATGCTATCCCTGTAAATTTTTTAAACAGAAATTAGAAAATAAAAATCTGTTTACAAAAAATCTCTTGTACGTGAAATACTCCGTACTGCATATGGTTTAAGCATCACACAATTGTAGTCCAAAAATTCTTTGATTACATAGGTAAATATATGTATCCACGTTTTTGCTATTGCAAATGCTGTACTATGAAAACTAAGTTTCATCCTGTCACTATACATGTCACTACATGGCTTAGCATTAGCAAAAAACCAACATTCTTATTTACTTGGTGTGACCACTGGCGGACCTACGTTGTAATCCGAAGAGCATAAATTTTATTTTAATAAAATTTAAAGTCTATTTACAAAAAAATCTCGTGAATATGGTTTTAATTTTAAACAGTTGTGGTCCAAAAATGTTTTGGAGTGATTGGTAATATACGTTTTAGTTATTGCTAATTTAGTACAATAATGAAAACTCATTTTCATCCTATCACTTTACATGGCCACTAGCTAGCATAAGCAACAAGGCAATATTTTTTATCTACTTGAGTGACCACTGGCTGCCGATTTTAATTGTAACCAGAGGGGCACGTGCTAACCCTATAATTTTTATTTTTAAAAAA